>NW_006204028.1:1573178-1585011 GCF_000334495.1 Tupaia belangeri chinensis | reverse complement strand
AAAAAATAAAAAAGAAAACCAAAAAAAAAAAAAAAAAAAAAGTAGTAGGGCCAGCAGGTGGCATGGTAGTTAAGTTGCTGAATCCCACTTGGCTCACTCCACAGTTCAAGTCCCAATGTGGAGGCTTGAAAAACACACTGGGAAAACAAAACAAAACAAAACAAAACAAAAACTCTGGGCATATGTGTGCATGTCCAAAATCCCAAAAGGAGAACGGAGAAGAAGGGTTGGGACATGGCCATCCTCCTAGGGAGTGAGCTCTAAGGCAAAAATCTAAAACAAGAGAAGCAATTGGAGATCTGCCATTCCTGTCCCCTGGCTTACACCATCACGGACACCGAGCTTCCTCGCTCTGCCTTTATCCAGTGTTCCCTGGCCTCTGGGCGCCCTGGGGCTGCGGGACTCCTGCTTCTGCCAGGAAACTTACTTCCCTACATGCCTTCCCTTGCTTCCCATCAAAAACCCAACCGGTCCTATCCAAAGGTCTTGCCAGAACACACTGGAGGCACGAGAGAGACTTGACTGTCCACTTTTCCCCTCACCCCCTCCTGCATCTGGGAGTCCTAAGAACTGTGGGAACTGGGATCTTGTCTAGAATGGTGGCCCTGCTGAAGGTGCCAGCTTCCTGACCTGCCATGTTCAGAAAGGTGGTAGGGAGGGCGCCAGTGGGGGAGTGGAGCCGGGAGGCAGGACTGCGAGATGGATGGTCGATGGATGGAGGTTGAATGGATAGATGGGTGATGTGTGGGTGAATGAGTGGATGGGAAGGTGGGCAAGTGGATGGGTAGATAGGGAGGGAGGTAGGTGCGTAGACAGGTAGAAGAACCCAGGTTCTGTTCCCCAATTTTGCCATTAACTCATTACGTGAGCTCAGGCTGGTCGCTCTCCTCTCCGTTTATTTGTGAAGAGGGCTGGGTTTAATCACCTCCGGGACTTCTCCCAGGTTCGATGTTGGACAGTTTATGATGATGGAGAGCTTTTAGGGGTGCTAATGATGGAAAGGCCCAAGTCGGAGAGAAGGGGAAGTTAAATGGCCCAGCTTGTCCTGGGGCCATGGGGCTCAGCCTGCCTGTGCCCTGGCCTGGCTTCCACCCTGACCCTTTTGCCGCTTCCTCCAGTCCCAACGCCCATGATCCAGAGTGGGAGTTGGATAAGTTCTTTTCCAGGGCTTGGGAGGAAGACTTCTGTGGGCACAGGTAGCCATGGACGCCTCTCCCACCTCCACTAACCTGAACCACTTACCCAGGTCTCTTCTCTCTCTCCCGCCTTGTCCTTCCCAGCACCCTTGAGTCATGGCTTCTTCAAAGCTCCGAGAGCCCATGGATGAGGTTTTTGGTAAGTTGTGTGTAGCCCTTTCCGCAGCCCATGGACACGGAAGTGCCAGAGAGCATTTCTTCCCAAGGCCATTTGGCATGGAGGTAGGGGATGGCCCTTGAGGGTGTCAGTGTGTGTGTGCGTGTCGCAGCCTCTGTCACCACTGTCTTGGTGGATGTGCCAGTTACGACACAATAAGGATTCCCATTGATCTTTTCTTTTTTAAGAATTATTTTATTTTATTTATTACTATTTTATTTTATTTTGCTCTAAGGCTTGTGCACTCATGAGAGAGAGAGAGAGTGAGAAAGCAAGCTGCCATGTCCAGGACTTGAACAGCAGTCATGTGGGAGTTCAGCGCCTTAACCACTGCACCTCCTGCTAGCCACAGGAGTCCCATTTATGAAGTGCTTATGTAATGTCAGGTACTAGGCTAAGCACCCCACCTCAAACACACACACACACACACACACATATATATATATATATGTGTTGTAGGGCACATGCACCCACTGGAAATACAGAGATAGAAAGTAAGAAATCCCCCCAGGGGGTATGGCCACACCACAATCCCTTATCCTCCATTCTCCTTTTGGGATTTTGCATGCATGTACATGTGCCTGACACGAGTGTCAAGCTACTGTGTTCGGGACTCGAACTATGGTTGGCCATGTGTGAGTCCAGCAATGTGACCACTATGTCATCTACTGGTCCCTCATATGCACTGTATCATTACATCTTCATAGTAATGCTAGGAAGTCAGTCCTGGGGGGCGGGCAGTGGTGCAGTGACAAAACCTGGCACTCTTCCACAATGCTTCATGTGAGAAGGTTCTGGGTTCAGGCCCAGAGACCTCCCTGACACACCAGACAGGCTTGTGTCTGTGATCCAGGACCGGCAGAGGTTGGGGGTGGGTAGATGCCAGCATCAAGACCCTGTTAGAGGGGTCGTGCCTCTCTCTCTCTCTCCCTCTTGTTCATGGAAACAATAAATAAGCAAAAACAAAAAGTTTAAAAAAGACATCATGGACAGCGGTGTAGCGTGCAGAGTGCTGAGGTGACTGGCTTTAAAGACCATGGCAAGTTAGTGACGGAGCTAGGACTAGAACCCCAGACTGCCTGGCTTGCTGCTCTGAGTCTTGTACTTGCTGTACGACACGCACCATCTCCAAGTCACGTAAGTGACTCGGACCTCCCTTGCAGTGATGTGCACTGGAGTCAAATGCATCTCGCACACGCACGCGCACACACACACGCACACACAGCCTCGGGACCCCCAGGCTTGCCCTCACACTGGTCTGCACACCCGTGTCCTCGGTACACACTGGAGTGCACGCACGTACAGCCTGTATCATCTTGACCCCCGCTAGTCTTCTGCTGTGTGGATGGGAGAAAGCAGCCGCCCAGCATACACTGGGGTAGAAAGGCTAACTCTCAGCTGGGTTCCAGTGGAGGTGGAGGGCTGCAGGGAGGCAGACATGGAGACCAGGTGTCAGCCTGTGCCAGCCTTTGGGACCCTCATTTGATTGTGCAGCCGGGGCGGGCAGTCCTGTGTAGGAACAGCCAGGAGCTCCCAGCCCCTCTCCCTGATGTCCTCCACCTTCCTCTCTCCACCCCAATCCTGTCCTGATCATGCTTATGGCTTCTGAGGAACCTGCTTCCCACCCAGTCCTCTTGGGGCTCCCTGCTCTCCCTCCCCTGCCTTGAACCACCTTGGAGTCTAGTCTAGGAGTCTGTCTCCAGGGGGGCCAGTCTAACCCTTGGCCAGAGAGGAATGCTTCCTTCCTCAGGCTTTTCTGCCTCTCCTCCCACCCAGCCCTTTCCTGTTTTCCTCCCTATTGCTGAGATAGCAGCTGGGCCTCCATCCTGCTTCCTGATGCAAAAGGCACTTAAATATTCATGATTCCCCACTGCCCCAGGTCAGGTTGGGGAGAAAGAGGGAGAGGTGGAGGGAGGTGGGCAGCAGAGAAAAGGGATGAGAGGTGGGAGAAGAGGGCCAAGTTCCTAGTAAAGCAGGGGACGCTAGGGGAGGACAGTCCTACTAGCCTCCAAGCCCCCAAGCCACTTTGGTGTCCCTTTGCTTCCCTGACCCACCAAGGTGAGATGACCATGGTACCCATGGGGCCCATAGTCCAGAATGACAGCCTGCTCCCTGGTGCAGGTTGGTGGGTCGCCAGCCGAGATGCAGGGCAGGAGATGCAGAGCACTGGCTTGGGAGTCCGGAGACCTAGATACTCCCCTTAACTCTCTGCACCCTAGGCCAGACGTCCTCCTGAGCCTCGGCTTCCCCATCTGTAAAATGAGTTGGCTTCAAAAGCCACTCCCATTGCCTGGTGTTTACAAACTACCCAGACTGTCTTTAACCTGGCTGGCTCCCCCCCAGCTCTGTGTCCTTGGGCACATTCTGAGTGCCCCTGGAGTCTCTTCCTGCAGAGGTGTGGGCGGGTTCAAATGAGCTAGTCATTGTAAAGCTCTCAGGACAGTGCCCGTGCCATGAAAGGGTCGTTCGCTGTCATTACTCTGAGGTTCTGTCAGTCCCTAGCCTTAGGGGCTTCCCACCCTGGAGAGTCTGGGTCAGGGCTGGGAGCAGAGAGCTCCCTCCCCGAGCTCAACCCCAGGGGCTAGAGGACCTCAAGTGAGGTGGTGGTATTCTAAGGGACCAGAGGAGTGGAGCCAAACCTGCGGTCCTATGGCAGTCCCCCCCCCCCCCTGTCCCCCTGCCGCTTCCCCTGGATGCCTGCAACAGCTTCTCGGTGTCCACCCTGCACCTTCAACCAGACCTTTCTTGTCCCCTCCCCGGCTGCACACCCAGGGGCTG
Source organism: Tupaia belangeri chinensis (assembly GCF_000334495.1). Lineage (NCBI taxonomy): Eukaryota > Metazoa > Chordata > Mammalia > Scandentia > Tupaiidae > Tupaia > Tupaia belangeri. Next base: position 1,580,880 of record NW_006204028.1, on the reverse strand, counting down.
CTCTGCAGACACTCCAGCCCGAGCCTCCTGTGTCCTCTCCTTACAAAGCTCTTCCTTTTCCTTTCGACAACTGTGACTCTTCATTGTCACCCCAACCTCAGCTTGGCTCCCTAATCTATAGTGGCCCCAGTCCCTCCTGGCTTTTCATCCATTTACAAATCTTTACAGTGCTCCTAATGGGTGCCAGGCTCTGTTCTAGGCTCTGGGGAGACAGCAAGGAACTAGCCAGTCACTGACTTCATGGAGCTTGACTTCTAGTGCAGGCAGGGGGTCAGGTAGCAAAAGCACACAGGTTGGAAGAGGCCAGTCACCAAGTTCATGGAAGGCCAGGTACCTGTGGGGACGAGAAGCCAGATGCCACATGGCCGCAGCAGTGTGCAACCCCAGCAGGGCCAGCCTGGTACATGGTGGGCACGTGTGTGAGTGCCCAAGATCCCTTGGCTGGGGGGCTAGGGGAAGGGCATCCTAGTGTGACCAGGCTCCAGGGAGGGGGCTCTGCTCTCTCTTTTCACATGTGCACACACACACTCTAATGATTTTATTTTGGTGGGGGAAAAAAAACCTTGAAATCCATGCACAGTTTTTTTTTTAATTTTTTAAGAATTGGGACCAGCAGATGTCATAATGGCAATGTCGCTGGACTCCCATGAAGTCGACCGTGATTCGAGTTCCTGGACCCAGTGGCTTAAACTCATGCCAGGGGCATGTGCGTGCGTGCCCAAGATCCCTAGAGGAGAATGGAGAAGGGATTGCGGCATGGCCATCCCCCCTGGGGGGTGATTTCTCACTTTCTGTCTCTCTTTTTCTCTCTTTCTGACGAGTACATGTGCCCTATAGCAAAAACCTCTCAAAAAAAAAAAAAAAAAAAATTTTTTTTTTTTTTATTTATTTATTTATTTATTTTTCATTTGACCAGAGAGGGACAGAGTGTGAGAGAGAGAAAGAGAAAGCAAACCGCCAGGTCTGGGACTTGAATTGTGATCAGCCATGTGGGAATCCAGCACCCTTAACCACCATGCCACCTGCCAGCCCCAATGCACTGTTTTGTTTTGTTGTTTTTTTATAAGACACATTTTCCATGAAGCTTTTGAAGATCCCTCATGTTGGATGGTAGGAGTGCTATGCAGGGCGCAGAGGGTTAAAATGCGGGATGTGGGAGCCAGCAGGTAGCATGGTGGTTAGGTGGTGGACTCCCACATAGCTGACCGCGGTTTGAATCCCAAACCTGGTGACTTGCTTTCTCACTCACCATTCTTCTCTCTCTCTGTCTCTCTCTGGTCAAATTTAAAAATAGTAATAATATTGATAAATAAAATTAAATAAATAATTTAAAAAAAAACCCACATGTGTGCATATACCCAAAATCCTGAGAGGACAGTACAGGAGAGGGATTGCAAGCGTGGCTATACTCCCAGGAGCGTGAGTTCTCACTTTCCCTCTCAATGTCTCTGCCTCTGTCTCTGGCGAGAGCATGCACCCTAAGGCAAAAACTTCTACAAAGAGAAAAGCATATAGGTCCATCCATATCACCTGATATAATGGATAAGGCACTGGACTCCCACATGACTGACTGGTTTGAGTCTTGGACCCGGCAGCTTCAAAATTATCCCAAGAAGCAAACGGAGGAGAAGGGATTGCGGTGTGGCCATCCCCCTTGGGGGATCATTTCTCACTTTCTGTCTCTGCCTCCAGTGAGCACACATACCCTATAGCAAAATCTCTCTTAAAAACAAACAAACATGGATGGGACCAGCAGTTAGCGTAATGGCTATGTCGCTGGACTCCCATGTAGTCAACCACGGTTCTAGTCCCAGACCCAGTGGCTTAAACTCACGCCGGGTGCATGTACATGCATGCCCAAGATCCTGAGAGAAAAATGGAGGAGAAGGGATTGTGGCATGGCCATCTCTCCTGGGAGGTGATTTCTCACTTTCTGTCTCTCTGTCTCTCCAGAGAGCACACACACCCTATAGCAAAAATCTCTCTTAAAAAAAATTCCTTCCTTTTTTTTTCATACAAGAGAGGAAGAGATGGAGAGATACCCCAACATCTTGCAAGCTGCAATTCTCCCCCACTTCTTCTAGCCAGTTAGGAGCTGGGCACACCCAAACCCTGCACGTTCAGGTTGAGCCGGGATCTAAATCTAGGGTTTCCCATGTGGTCCCAATACCGCACAGTGGCACTCCACTGCTTACACCACTGTGGCTGGGCCGCACGACAGTCTACTGGATGGAGAGAGACAATGAACTGAAGGAGCGCAGCGCAGTGTGCCAGAGAACGATACATGACACGGGAAAAGACAGAAGGGTTTTGGAGCGGGGCAGGTTTAGCAAGTGGGTGTTCAGGGAAGCCCTCATTGGGAGGAAGCATTCCAGCAAAGACCTGAAGGCGGTAGGGAGCGGAGCATGCAGAAATCTGTGACGGGAGCCTTGACGAGGGAGGAGGAAGAGCGAAGGCCCTGAGGAACAGGCTGGGCGTGTGAGGAAGAGCCAGGAGGCCAGGCTGGCTGGAGTGGAGGGAGAGAAGTTCAGAGAGGCAGGGAAGCACAGAGGCTGTCTGGAAGCAACCGAAGGAACTTGGGCTCTCACTCGGAGAGGGAATGACCAGAGGGCTCTGAGCACAGGAGTGACACAAGCTGACGTGTGTCATTAGGATCACGCTGGCAGCCGTGTTGGAAATAGACTGTACTGGGAAGGGGAGGTGGAAGGAAGATGGGCTGGAGGCTTTTTGTAATAACTGAGGCCAGAGATGATGCTGACCCAGACAAGGGAGGCGGTGAGATGTGCTCTCTCTCCACTCCACTCCCCTGCCCTCCATCCTCTCCCCTCTTCTTCTCTCCTCCTTTCCTTGCTTCTGTGTTCTTCATTCTCTCCTTTCCTCCATGTACGCACATGCATGCAGTCACACTCAGTGATTGTGGAAACTCATTCAGAAATGGGGAGAATCGGGCAGGGTGGAGTGATGGAGGGAGCCGGACCCTACATGGCATGCGGTTTCAATTCCAGACACTCCAGGTGGGGCTGGCTGGTGGTGTGGTGGTTAAGGCACTGGACTCCCACATGGCCAGCTGCAGTTCGAGTCCTGGACCTGGTAGCTTGCTTTCTTATCTTCTCTCTCTCTCTCTTTCTGGGCAAATTAAATACTAATAACAAATCAAATGAAATATATACTTCTTTAAAAAAAAGAAAGAAAAACCCTCCAGGCATGTGTGTGTGTCTGCCCCAAATTCCAACAGGCTGGAGAGATGGAGGAGGTGGGATTGCAGCATGACCACGCCCCTTTGGGAGGTGCCTTTTCTCTCTCTCTGATGACCACACATACCCTCTGGTGACATAAAACTAAATGAAATGAAATATAAAAAGTAGGGAGACTAGCATGATGGCATTTGTTACATGCTCATGTACTCCTTACCCAGTCTCCACAGTGATCAACTCATGCCTACCTAGATCCCTTTCCACTCACACTGCATTTGCCCTGGATTATGCTGAACCCAGTCCAAAACATTGTGTCACCATAAATATTTCAGAATGGCTAGATGTATTCTGCACACAGCGCTAACAGGAATTGTGGATGAATTGGTTTGCAGGGTGGGAGGCAGACACATCAAGGATGACTTCAGGGGTTTGGCCTGTTGGCTGTATTCATGTGCTGACGGTCTGGCTGGCACCCCTGCCCCTTGACGCCCCCAGTTGTGAAAGACCCTGATTCTCATCTCATCTGTGTTCTGAGTGCTCTGAAATGCTGGTTGAATGTCTGGGGTGTGTGCCGGGGGGCCACTCCAGGTGGGCCTCTGGGATTGCTATCTCATGTGTCTGGTCTCTGTCCCCTTCACCTGTTCACAGACCTGGACTTGGCTGTGCCAGAGACCGCCAGACTGGACAGCAGTTTACACAAGGCCCGGGCCCAGCTGTTGGCCAAGGGCCGGAGACATCGGCCCTCCCGCTCCAGGCTGCGAGATAGTGCCAGCTCTGCGGAGGACGGTGAAGGCTCCGATGGACCCGGAGGCAAGGTTGGGGCAACCCCCACAGGCACACATATCCCTCGCTACCTTCCTTGCCCCTGAATAATCCCTCCAACTTGTTCTTCCAAAGAAAGCGTACCCCAGACACCTGACATAGTAATGCAACAAAGCTGGCTGCAGGCCGCTGCAGGCTCATTTCACCTTTTTTATTTTAAGGTATTTTTTTAAAGAATTATTTATTTTATTTATTTTTAATTGTCATTATTGTTTTTAATTTGACCAGAGAGAAAGACAGAGAGAGAGGGAAAGTGAGAAAGCAAGCCACCAGGTTCAGGATTCAAACCATGGTCGACCATGTGGGTGCCTAGCACCCCAACCACCACACCACCTGACAGCCCCTCATTTCATCCTTTTTAAGAAGGTATCACTGGCTGGGACCATTACGCAGTTAGCGTAATGGCTATGTCGCTGGACTCCCATGTAGTCGACCGTGGTTCGAGTCCCAGACCCAGTGGCTTAAAACGCACACTGGGCACGTGTGTGTGTGTGTGTGTGTGTGTGTGTGTGTGTGCTCAAGATCCCGAGAGGAGAATGGAGAAGGGATTGTGACGTGACCATCTCCCCTGGGGGTGATTTCTCGCTTTCTGTCTCTGTCTCTTTCTGTCTGGCGAGTGCACACGCCCTATAGCAAAGACCTCTCAAAAAAAAAAAAAAAAGAAGAAGAAGGTATTACTGGGACCAGCAGATGGTATAATGGTTAAATTGGTGGACTCCCATGTAGTCAACCACAGTTCAAGTCACACTGGGTACGTGGGCGAACATGCCCAAAATCCCAAGAGGAGAATTGGAGAGGAGACTGCAGCGTGGCCATCGGGGTGATGTCTCTCTGTCTCTCCAGCGAGGGCACGCATCCTATAGCAAAACTCTCTCTCTAAAAAAGAGTATTGTTATTCCCATCTTACAGATGAGGAAACGGAGGCCCTGAGAGGCTCCGTAAGAGTCACAAAGTTAGGAAGTGCAGGAGGCAGAATCCAGCCCCAGCCTAAGTGACTCAAAGCTCCCATTTCCCACCTCTCTGTCCAGCCACCCCTTAGTCAAGGGCACAGGGAGCCCTCCCTCCAGGTCCCAGAAGGACGCGGGAGTCTGGGGTCCCCACCTCAGAGGTTCCTGCGTAGTTTACAGTCTCCCAGCCCCTCTGGGAAGGGAGGTGAATGGTTCCTTGTAAACAGCTGTCCCTCTCCCAGGTGACTGACGGCTGCGGGAGCCCCCTCCACCGGCTGCGCTCGCCTTTGCACTCGGGCCCGGGGTCACCTGCCGGGGGCTCTTTCTGCCTGGAGCCTCCGGGCTTGCGGCGCAGCCTGGATGAGGACGAACCGCCACCCTCGCCGCTCACACGCTATCGACCCCTGCACAACGCCGCCTCTCACGAGGGCCTGGCCGCCGCCTCCTGCTCGCCGCCACGCTCCGCGCCCTCCTCTGACAGCTCTCCCAGCTTCGTGCGCCGCCACCCGCGCCCGGAGCCGCACAGCGAAGGTGAGCGGCGGCGCGCGCTGCGCCCCCTGCTGGTGCGCACCTGGACGGCACCGGCCCTTCCTGGTTCCAGCAGGAGCCAAGTCTGGGCTGGAGTTGGTGGGACAGGTGCTATTTGGGTATGTGCACGGTGGCAGGAGAGCATGCATCAGAGTGGCCTAGCTGGGAGCATCCTGGAAGACTTCTCTGAGGATGCGACCTTTAAGCCTAGACTGGAAGGCTAGTTAGAAGTTGCCAGGATAAAATGAACAGTAAATAGTAGTGGTCAGTACCTTTCCAGAATATTCTGCAGTTTATGAAAGACTTTCCTAAACACTCCATTAGGTCTCACAAAATAGGTAGGTGTTATCCCCATATTTGAAAGAAAGGAAGCTCAGAGAGGTCAAGTTCCTTGTCCTAGGTCACACAGCTAGCCTCGGGCACCAGAGCCAATTTGCCTCTTAAGTCGGGAGAATTTCTACCACCCCATGCTGGCAGTTGAAGGAGGCAGGCAAGTCACCACACTAGATGCTTCCTTGTCTTCATCCTGAAAGATGACAGCCGGGATGCCAGCCCTCCTGAGCCCGCCAGCCCCACCATTGGCCTGGATAAGAAGACTCGCCGCAAGTTCCTGGACCTGGGGTGAGTGGAGGAGGGGCCACAGTGCAGGGCGTGGACTTGCTGGGGTTGCACAGTGGACAGCCCCGTCCCACTCCTCCCTGCACTCCCCACAGGGTCACCCTGCGCAGAGCATCCACTAGCAAGAGCCGCAAGGAGAAGGGCAGCAACCGCCTGTCCATGGGCAGCAGGTAGGAGGTGGCCACAGCCCCAGCCCCAGCCCCCAGGGACCCCGGCCCTGCACTCCATGCCCACACCCATGCTGGACGCTCTTTCCACAGGGAGTCTGTGGAGGGCTCTGGCAGGTCAGGAGCCTCCCCGTTCCTGCCCTTTTCCTGGTTCACAGACAGTGGCAAGGGTTCAGCGTCCTCGGGGAGCACCACCTCCCCTGCCTGCTCCCCTAAGCATGAAGGCTTCAGCCCTAAGAAGTCGGCTTCCCAGGTAAGCCCAGGACCTCTTTTGATTGATTGATTGATTTTTAATTTATGTATTTTCTCTGAGCAAGTGAGAAGGGGAGAGCAGACGCCCTGATGGGGCCTTGATGCTGCAGTCCATCCCAGCTTCGGCCAGCCCTGGGGCATGGGCTCACATGTGCCCAGTGTACTCAGGCCTCTGGATGTAGGCCTGGAACCTTCCGGAGTGAATCAGCCTCGCAGTGCTGCATGTTACCGCTGTACCACTGTCTGGCTCCGTGTCTATCTTGCCCACAAACTGTCCAATGCTGGTCCTTGGCTTTGTTCCTTATGTGCAGCTGGGGCAGAGGAGAAGCTCAGAAAGCTGAGGATTCAGGGGACAGAGTGTCTTCTGACCTGAGGCTTCCTTTCCTCCCTCCCTGGATGCCCTCCCTCTGTCTGGCCTTTCTCCCTTCCTCGTGCTGGCCTGGGGGGTACCATGGTGCACATGACACAGCCCAGTCCCTCAGCTCGTGGTCCAGTGAGGACAAGGGCCCTGACTCAGGCATTTACAAGCCACTGCTAGAGGCCAGTGGGAGGCACATAGCAGAGACACCTGCCCCAGCTTGGGGGAATCCTGGTAGGCTGCCTGTAGGAAGCCATGCCTAGCCTGAGACCTCCATGCCTGTCAACTTTCTGGATTTGTTCTAGCCCCGCAACTTCCAGACAACTACCAACCCTCCCTAAGGCCCCAGGTCCCCGTATCCTGTGTGCCTGCCCAGCTCCTGGCTCAGGGATACCGAGCAACTCCTGGTGCAGTCCAGGACCACAGCTCTACAAGGGGGGGAGGCTGCAGGAGGCCTCCCTTGGGCTCAGGGGTGAGCTCTCCCCTCAGTGGCACGCACCCCTTCCCATGCAGGAATCCACCTTGAGTGACGACTCCACGCCCCCCAGCAGCAGCCCCAAGATCCCGAGTGGTCCCCGGCAGGAGACCAAGTGTTCCTACCCCTACCACACGCTGTCCCAGTCCTCGGATGAGGTGAGCAGGCTGGCCCCCCGGAGCCCTGACCTCTGACCCGCCAGTACAGGCCGAGGCCAAGCCCCTCACTCGCCTTGGTCTCTGCCTCAGTTCCTGGATGAACCCCTCCCCACTGTCCACCACTGGACCAGTCAGCAGGTGGGCCAGTGGCTACACAGCCCCAACCCCGGAACAGACGCCCCC
>NW_006204028.1:1566345-1572158 GCF_000334495.1 Tupaia belangeri chinensis | reverse complement strand
TGGCGACGCAGCCTCAACCTGGAACAGTACGCCGCCGAGTTTGCCGCGCGGCAGGTGGACGGGCCGCAGCTGCTGCAGCTGGACGGAAGCAAGCTCAAGGTGGGCTGGGAAGGGCTTGAGGCAGCCCTCAGGCATCGGGGTCCCCTCACCTGACCTTTGGCCTCCTGGGCTGACCCTCTTATTCCATGGCCACCAGCCTGACCTCTGACCTCCAGGCCCAGTGCTTAGTGTCTGTGCTCTACCATGGGTCTACAGTCCTACTTGACACTCCAGTTTAACCTTCAGGCTTGAGCCCTGGCTCCAGGCTGATCTTGCCCTCTAAGACTGCCACCTGATGAGTCCCTCAGGAAGTCCCTGGAAGTGGGGAGGGGCCTCGGCCATGACTAGATGTGTGACCTTGGGCACGTCACTTGCCATCTCTGGGCCTCAAGGCTGAAATCTATTGGAAGAATGGGTGCTCAGGATTGGGGAAGAGGAACCAAGGAACCCCACCACTGCCATTCCCAGTTCTCACCCCAAGGGTTCAAGCTCCAGGGAGGGAGGCAGAGGCACCACTTGAGGGACAACTCCCAGCTCCACGGAGAGCCTACCTGGAGTGGAAGGGACCATGCTGGAGGGGCCGTGGCTGGTGCCCGGACTCGGTCCCTCACCCTCGGTTCTTCCCCCAGAGCCTGGGGCTCAGCAACTCGCATGACCGGGCGCTAGTGAAGCGGAAGTTGAAGGAACTGGCAGCAGCCGCGGAGAAGGAGCGCAAGGCGCAGGAGAAGGCTGCGCGGCAGCGGGACAAGCTCCGGCGCCGGGAGCAGGAGGCCAAGAAGAGCTAGGGGTGGTGGGGCAGGCGCTGGCACCCAGGCACTGGCACTTAGGCACCGGGCGGCTGCCAGGCTCGGAGGCCACAGGCCTCACCACACCCGGGAGGTTGGGCCTGGGCATCAAGCTTGAGCTGGCCTGGCCCCACGCTCTCAGGAGGGCACACACCCTCTCTCATCGTCACTCTGTCTGGACCCAGAGCCCGCAGAAAGGGAGTCCCTAGGGAGAGGAGGGCCCAGTGACAAACTGAGCAGAGGACTCGTCTGGGCAGAGTCCCTGAGGAGGTGGCAGGTGAGGGAAGCAGCAGAGGAGGGCTGAAGTGAGTCTGGAAGCCCAGAGGAGCCTGAGTCAGGCCGGCCCTCTGCCCTCAGGTCAGGTCCCCTGCCTAGGAAGGGCCAGCTCCCAGGGCCGCTGCTGTGGCTGTGGCTGCCTGGTGAGAGCTCCACTCTGCTCCCCACGGAGGCCAGAGGGCACCGCAGCAAGTCACTCTCAGGGTCGACTCCCAGTCAGACTCCTCCACTGGAGAGCAGAGTAGGCAGCATGGGATAAGCACGATCTTTGCAAGGACTTGGGAGAAGGACTGCCTTCTCCTTTTGCCCTTTCCTGCCCTGTGGGCTCCCATAGGTGAGCTGACATCCACCCACGCACGCAGGTCTGCCCCTCCTGGGGCCCATTCAAAGCCGGCCAGGACCCACTTCTCCTGCTCCAGCAGAGGGCCTCGGGCCCTCTTGGGCAGAGCAACCGTGGGAGCACAGAAGACACCCCTTCACCACCACCACCACCACCACCACCACCACCAATGCCTCAGTGGTACTGACTGGTGAATCCTTACCCCAGCTAGGCAGAAAGGCAAAATCTGGGGGTCCCCTAAAGCTGCTGGATTGGAAGGACTCATCAGCCCTCACCCACCTGTCCTGGTCATGGTCAGGGCCTAGGTGGGCTCCGGAACTGACGGGTGGTCCAGGCTCTGGCCTCTGGGCTGCAAGGGAGGTAGGGCCAGGCCCTGAGGGTGGAATCTGAGCGGCTAGAGATGGCATTTGGTCCTTTTCAGGAAACAGTGCCTGCCAGCAGGTGGCCCGGCTTCGGGGCACTGGTAGGGATACCCACGGGGCCGGGGATGGGGGTGGGGGGCTTCAGCTGAGAAGCCCCCTCCACCTCCTCCCGCCTGCCTGGAGCAGTGGGCAGGACGCAGTGCATGCAGACACCCCTCAGTCCTGCCGAGGGCCCTGTGCCTGGGACTCAGCCCTTTCCTTCCCCGTTTGTGCTGGGAGGGGGGCTTCAGGGGGAATGTGCGGTACAGGGACCCCGGCACCATCCGGGCCTGCGGAGAGGCTGGTGTGCAGCCTGGAAGGCACCACGTCCTGGAAGCCGTCAGGAGCTACAGTGGTGCCCACCTGCATGTGAGGGGGGAGGCGGTTCTCAGTTTATTTCAATAAACACTTACGATGTGCCAGTGACCGTTCTGTCTGCACTGGTCGGGTGGGGGGACAGGCCGTGCCCGAGCATGCTGGGCTGTCAGGCATTGTGAGTGACAGCTTCTCCTGGCTCTTCCCCGGTGGGCCACATGGGGTCAAGTCGAGCTGAGCTGGATCCCCCAAGTGTGTCAGGTGTCAGTCACAGGGCACCGCAGCCACGTGCATGTATGCGTGTCCCCGCCCCAGGAATGCAGCCAGGCCGCAGTCTCATTGTCTCTTTACTGTGGATGCCATTGTCACCATCACAGCCACCGGAGGGGCACACAGCTCTAACCCCTATGTGCTAAGGGGAAGGGCAGGGCGTTCGGGGTTATAAAACTAGCTATATACACAGAGTGTCCAGGGAGGTGCCGCCCGGGCATGTATGCCCAGGCGTGGGGGCTGGGGCTGGTGTGCAGGCAGAGCTGAGTGGGTGTGGGTGGGCGGTGGCTGTGTGCTCATGAGGACATGCTGGGAAGGGCTCACAAGGTGGCACACACACTGCCATGGCCACCTGCAGGGCCGTGGGCCACATCTCAGTCTTCTCAGCCTCCTCCACTGCAGAGCTGGGTCCTAAGTCAGAACCCCCAACCATGACCTTAAACCCCAGAGTGGAGGGAGGAGCTAGAGGACCAGGTCTCTGACCAGGGGTTAAGGGTGTAACCCCTTTCCCCCACCCACTCCCCAGGCCTGGGGGGCCCCAGGCCCGTCGCTAATACTGACCGTGGACCAGGGCCAAGGTGTCTATGGGTTGGGCATGAGGCAAGCCAGGCATCCACATGGAAGGCTGTGGAGGGTGGTTAGGGGGACCCAGGGCCCCTGGCAGGAAAGTGACAGCCCTGGTCTCGGAGAGGAGGACTGCCATTGGAAAGTGTCTCTGGGACGCCCCATCAGGTAGAGACATCCTCAACCCTCAGGCATCGCCCACAGAGACTGGACGTCCTGGAGACCACCTAGAGGTCTCCACAAAGACGGATTGGCACTTAGGGACCACCACAGACCGGTCATCGCAGTGATTCCCGTAAAGAATGAGGTCATCAGGGAGAACCTGCCCCCCCTCGGGGGATGGGGAGGGTCACCATGGTGGCCGGACCCAGAGAGAGCAGTCCGTCGTCTCAGGAGCAGGTGAGTGGGGCCCCTAGCTGACACGGTACGTGGACGTGTTCTTGGGCTCTGTGCTGGGCACACACCAGTCGCCGGCCTCCTGGATAGTCTGGTAGTGGCGCCAGGCTGACTTGTTGTAGACAGGCAGGCGCTCCACCGAGTCCGTGGACAAGGCCTGCGGAGTGTCAGGGTCAGCCTGGCCCTGCCCTCCTCTGGACCATCTACCCCCAGGGGCTCTGTGCCGGCCCCAACCCACATATCCATCCTAGGTCTGGGTCAGACCCTGGGTGAGACCACTGCCCCGGGCCCGGAGAGCTCATGGAAGGGTCCATGCCTTCTGTGTCCTGCTCCTGCCCACTGGAGAATGCTGCTCCCTCAGAGAGCCAGGCAGATGAAGGACAAGGCTGGACTATGACCTTGAGGAAGGTCATCGACCCTAGGCCTCAGTCCTGGTCTCTGAGCTGAATGACAAGACCTCTACAGTCCCCACCTCCTTCCTAGTCTAACAAGTCGAGGGTCCCCAGAACAGCAGTCTCCCCGAGACACCTTGCCATGTGCAGGTCTGGGGCTTGGGGGTCACACAGCTTCACTCTACGTCTCAGAGTCTGGAGCCAGGAAAGGACAGGCGGGATGGACAGGAGACAGAATGGCAGGCCAGCCCAGCCCAAGCCCGGTCTGCACAGCCCCTCCCACTGTTGTGCCCAGGCAGAGACCTCACCTTGAGATAGATGACCGCATCGGTCCCAAAGCCCTCCATGGAGAAAAGCTGCAGGTCTCCTTGGAAATACTTGGCGTAGAGGCGGGAAATGGGGAGCCCGTAACCAAAGCCAGCCTGCAGGGAGGAGGAAGGCAGGGGTGATTCGGAGGCTGCATGGGCCTCCCAGGGCTGCAGGGACTTGTCTAGTGAGTGAAGGGCGCTAAGCCGGGGTTATGCAGGGGTGAGTTCCTGGAGCTGGGGTGGGTTCTGCTCAGGGAGTCAGGAGGTCTGGGCTGGTCACAGGCTCCTGGGTCTCAACTGCCCGAACTCTCAGAAGCGGGAGTATTGGTAAGCTGGAACATACCACGTGGGGCATGGGTAGCAACAGGGGGCCTTGAGGGGAGAGGGAGGAAAGGGGAAAGGTGGACACCATGTTCAGGTAGAAGTGCAGGCAGGGAGAGATGGGAGGAGCACAGCCACGTGAGAGGGGAGTGAGCACAGGAGAAAGGAAGTGAGAGATGGGGGAGATGAAGACAGACACGGGCATCCTTGTGGAGGTGGGGGCTGGGGGAAGCCATCTCACCAGCGGGGTCCCCCCAGTGCCAGGCTGGGGCGTGGGTGCTGTGGAGTACATGTAGCTGAAGAGTCGCTCGATCTTCCTCAAGGGGACACCCCCACCTCGGTCACTCATCTGGAGGAGATGGGTGTGTTGGGGGCTCTCCTGAGGTCGTTTTCCTACCCGCCCCATCCCTGAGCCCCCAACCATCTCATGGCCCACCCTCCAGATGGGAGAAAATGAGAGTCTATTCTGGCAGGCGGGAAGGCACCGCCCCACTGCTCCCGGGGCCCCAAGGCCAAGGTCACATACTTTGATGGACAGATCTTCTTCACCCAAGGCCACCATGACCTTGATGGGTGGGAGAACTAGGCTGGACTCGTGACTCTCCACGGTTGCCCGCATGGCATTCTGCGAGGGCGAGAGGCCGGGGTGAGCGAGAAGCCAGCCCTGCCCGTGCTGCCCGCGAAGGGGGCAAAGGGCCGGCCGGGCCTGCTCACCTTGAAGAGCTCGAAAAGCATGTGGTAGAGGTGGGAGGGCACGTAGACCATGTGGATGGGCTGCGAGGAGCTGGCCGCTGTGGGTGTGACGGCCAGACGCCAGGGCAGGGTCAAGAAGCAGTTGTGGCCACTCAGCCCCCTTCTTCCTTCAGAAGCAGACACCCCTTCTCCCTAAACGCTAACTGGACACGAGGCTGCCAGCTGGAGACTGAACCTCCAGCCTGCTGCGAGCCAGGGCAACCATGTGTTCAACTCCTGAGCCCCGCCTCCACATGCTGTCCGTCCTCCAGACCGGAACCGAGACGCAGGGGTAGGGAGCAGTGTGGACGGCAGCCACACCGACCTCCCCTCTGACACGGCTTCTCCCCATCCCTGCCACATTTGCCCGTTTGCTTCCCTTCCTGTCACTCATCGTGATCGGGAATGATCTTGTTCATTTGGTGGCTCATTGGCTGAGGCCGCATTCCCCCCTCTCCCGGCACCGAGAAGTACGCTGCTGAAGAACAGGGACCTTGCCTGTCTTATTTACGCCTTAATAAGTATTCGCTGAAGGAATTAGGAATACTCCAACAACCCTGCCCTGCCCTGTCTAGAGGCAGGCCCACCCGCCTGACTGTCCACTTCTCCTCGCCCTCCCTCGTGCCCAGGCTCGGGACACACGTCTTCAGCCTGGCTCACCCCCCGTTGACCTC
>NW_006204028.1:1555942-1566318 GCF_000334495.1 Tupaia belangeri chinensis | reverse complement strand
TAGGGCCAGGCCCCCCCGCCTGACTGTCCACTTCTCCTCGCCCTCCCTCGTGCCCAGGCTCGGGACACACGTCTTCAGCCTGGCTCACTCACCGTTGACCTCCTGGATCTCCAGGTCAGGTGAGGCCATGTAATACTTGTCACACAGGAGCTTGGCCATGTCGTAGGCATCTGAGAGGAGACAGGGCCACTCAGGGCACGAGGTGGCCCGTCAGCAAATAGTCCTCTTGTCACTGACACTGGGCACGCCAACAGTAAAGTCATGGGAATGTGTCTCCCCCACCCCCCACTGGCTGGGTAGGCCTGGGAGGGTCCCCAGGGCTCCTGTGCGGCCCAGCACACGGAGCTGGCTCACCTTTCACCACCTCAGACACGTTGCAGTTGGGGTCGATGCTGCCGATGTGCTTGGGGTGGGCTGGGTTGGTGCTGCCGTCGAAGATGAGGGCTGTGGCGGGGACGGAAGGGAGCTGCTGGCGGGCCTGCGCCTGCCCCCTGCGTGCCTCTTCCCCAGGGCTCCACCTCTGCCTCAAATGCCTCCACAGGTGCTAATCTCACAGCTGCACCCCACCCTCACCAGAGGCCCTCTCCTCCTGCCCCCCACCCTCCATCTCTGGTTCAGGCCTGTTTTGGACCTTTCTAGGCTGCATGAATTCTTCTTCTCAGAGGTCTCTCCCCACATACGTCCCACATGGTATTTATTCTTTTCTTTTCTTTTTTTGAGAGGTTTTTGCTATAGGGCGCATGTGCTCATCAGAAAGACAGAGACAGAAAGTGAGAAATCACCCCCAGAGGGGATGGCCACGCCGCAATCCTTTCTCCTCTCGGGATCTTGGGCACGCACGCACATGCGCCCAGTGTGAGGTTAAGCCGCCTGGTCCCAGAACTCGAACTGTGGTAGACTACATGGGAGTCCAGCAACATAGCTATTACGCCAACTGCTGGTCCCCGAAATTTATAATTTTTAATACTGTTACATAATAGTATATTTTGCAAGCATTTAAAGCCATATGTTTCAATGTTGTCATCTTCTTTTTCCATTTTGGAGGAGCCAGTAACTCTTTTCCTCTGGCCCTGCAGCCCCCGTGGCTGGCACCCCTGCTGCCCCTTCCAGCCGCTCCCCTTCTCGGCTGCCCTGCCACACTCACTGTGCTGGTTGATGAGCATACGGATGGAGATGCGGCTGAGGTAGAAGCGGTCCAGGAAGTACTGGATGTTCTGGTTGGAGACCGGGTCGTCGCCGTATGCGTCCTTGTACTCGAGCACACCCTGCGCCATGGTGGGCACCACATCGTTGTGCCGGTTCCGGATGGTGACCAGGGCATCGGTGAATCTGGAGGGAGCCAGGTGCTCACCCTACACTGTCCCTGGGGACACCCTCGAACTCTCCTTCACTTCTGACCTCCACACAGCACCTGCACCCACTCCACCCCTCCAGCCCAACTCCAACCCCTCGCTCCCCTCCCACTCCTCCTACAGCCTCACCCCACCCCAGCCCCCCAGCTGCCGGCCCACAGCCTTCCTGCGCAAAATCCTGGAGTTCTCCATTCTTCTATGGGAGTTCCCGAGGGCAGGCCCAGATCCCTCCATCAGACTCAGGGCTCACTGAGACTGAATCTGTGTCTCTCCCATCAGGCTTGGGACTCCCTGAGGTCTGTCTGCCCCTCTCCCCAGCCCAGATATCCCTGAAGGAGGGGTCTTTGGAAGACTGTGACCCCCAGATGGGCCTCCCCTACACCTGCCTTCCCACCCCCAGCCAGAGCCCTCACTCACTGGTTCAGGGTGCGCTGGTCCTCGGGGTCCTTGTCCAGGAACTCCATGATGTCCAGGAGACTCTGGACGTACCTGTGTGCAGGGGGCAGGAGGGGCACAGCCTCAGCTCACCCTCACCCCCACCCGGCCTCACTCTCCTCTGTCCTGTGCATACCCTGCATGCGCTGTCCCTGTCCACAAGCTGCATCACAGTTTTCTCAGTCCCCTGCATTCATACGTGAGTCTCCCTGACAACCCACTAAGTTATGCAAGAAAGCCTCTCATTTCTTGGTCCCCCATATAGTGCCTTGGCTCTGGAATCCTGGAAGAGTAGTGTGAGGAGGGGCTTACGATCACCCCACCCAAGAGGCCACACCTGCACTGAGCAGGGAAGCCTTGACCTAGGGCCTGCAGTGAGAAGGTGGGGCAGGGCCACAGCTCCTCTGAGCTTCTCCATAAAACAGACCCCAGCGCTTCTTCCGCAGGGTTGCTGTCGCCCCCTCGCCCACGTGGCAGTGGCCAGCACGCGGCCTCTAATGGAGCGACTGCCAGCTGGGTGGTCTGGGCCAGCACCTGCCTCAGAAGCTGAATTCCAAAACGGTGGGTGGGAAGGACCCAGGGCTTGGGTGGGCAGGCCCAGCCTCTCTGTGGATGGAACTAGGGCCCATGGAGAGCCCAGAGATACCCAGGCAGGAGTGAGTGGTCTCTTGCTGCCCCGATCTGTAGGCCTGGCAGGATGGCCAGTTTCCATAGGGCCCAGAAAAGAGCAGGGGAACCACAGGAGCACCGGGGGAACCACAGGAGCACTGGAGAACCACAGGAGCTGCCGCTAGGAGCACAGTCCCCTCCACTTCCCTGCTAACATGCCCAGCCTGTGGCTCATCCTGGGAGTGCAGGAGGAGCTGAGGCAACACACTGCGTGCCAGGATGGGGGCTGCCTAGAGCCCTGGGGTGCAGCAGGCCCTTGTATCTCCAGGAAAGGCCCCACCACGATGGGACTCAGTCCTTGAACACAGTGCTGTCACGGTACCCTCTCGGGCGGGAGTAGGAATGGCCCATTTCCGGGTCTCCTCCATGAGGCCTGCAGAGCCGAGCTGCTCGGTGCCATAGACTCCCAAGTCCCCGTGCTCTGGCCGCTCTACATGCTGCAACCACCCAAGATTCTCGCTTCCTGTTCACAGGGTTCCCTCTGCCCAGAACGCACTTCCTGCAACTTACCAAGTGCTGCTCTTCCCTCCCTGGCCTGAGACAGTAAGAAGGCGACAGAACTAGCTTTGGGGCTGGTTCTGCCAAGTCCCAGTCCCAGCTCTTCCACTTTGAGCTGTGTGACCCTGGGTAAGTTGTGAGACTTCTCTGGGCCTGAGTTTCTTGATTAGGAAAATGAGGGGTTTTATACCCAGTTACCACTGCCTTTTGGTGAGGATGAAAGGCGACAGCACAGTGCCTGGCATACAGTGCGCACTCTAAAGGCCTGCTCTCACTGACAATGGCGGCACAGATCTGTCACCGCGGAGCGCACTCTCTGAGCACCTCCTACTGCTATAGGCTCGACTCACGTCCTGTCCTAGCCTGCACCATGGGGGCAGGAATGGCTGTGTCAGCCCTGGAGGCCCTCCCGCCCCAGCCCAGCACAGCAGAGCCTGACTGCAGAGCTGTAGCTGCTTATGGGGCCCGGGGTGAGGAGCCCAAACAGCAGAAGAGATCAGCTTCCTCCCGGATCCTCTGCCACCTCTGCCACCCCAGCAGACCACCAGAGTGGCCCACCTGAGACCTCACCTGATCTCACCTGGCCTGCCAAAGCTGACACCAACACAGTGGTGAGGCACGCTCCCCTGTGCTCAAAGGCCCACCCTGCGACTCTGCCCCCTACAGCCTTGATGAGCAGACGAGAAAACTAGCTCAGAGAGGGCAGGGAGCATGCCCCAGCCCACACAGTAGGCAGAGGGCCGAGATTGGAACCCCAGTCTGCTCACCATCTACATGGGTCCTCCGTGACGCGGCTGCTGTTGGTAGTGATGGCAACCGGCACATACACTGTGCCAGGACTCTGCTCTCGGCTTACCTGCACCCCAGTGCTAGCCTCCACAATAACCCTGCCAGGTGGGCGCTACTGCGAGGCCCCCATTACAGTGAAGAGTTAACACACAGGGCCGAGATTCCCTCTCCCAGGCCTGGAGGACTCCAAATCCCTTGTTCCCTAACCAGGTCCAGGATAACACGTCATGCTCCCATGATTCTTAGAGAGAGAGGGGAGTTGGAGAGACCACCTGGGGTGCAGGTGTGGAAGGGGAGGAGACAGGCTGGAGAGTGGGGCTCTGGGGAGGGGCTGGAGCTCCGTGGCTCAGCAGCTCCCTGACTGTGCCTGGCTAGCCTAGGGGCGGGCAGGTCAGCGGCCCAGCGCTCTCTGTGGGCTGGTCCAGCACCCTCCCAGGGCTGGTGTGAGGTATCGCCCCTCCCGCCCCTCCTGGCTGCCCAGTGGACCCTGGAGGGCAGAAATGGGACCTGGTCACATGGCCTGGGAAGTGGAGCCAAGGTCGCCCGGATGGACTGACAGTGGGCAGCGCCTGTGGTATCGGGAGAGTGCCAGCCTGGAGTCCCTTGGACCACAGTCAAGCCTTCCAAGGAGTGGTCCTGGGAGTACTCTGGGAAAGGCAAGAGAGGACAGAAGGGTTTTCCCAGAGCCCCTGGCCCTGGCACATCCTGGGCCTAGAGGGAGGGACAGGGGAGAGAGCCACGCTAGCTCCTAGGCTGCCCAGCCTCCCAGGGACAGAGAAAGCTGGGCCTGAAAGCAGGGATGCAGCATCAGACCCGCCAGAGCATATGGGAAGGGCCTGGAGAAGGCCGGGGGCGTCTCTAGGGCTGCCAACATTGGTAAGAACGGCAAGGTCCACCTAAATCCTGCCTGCTGGGCTGTCCAGGCAG
The DNA here is from genome assembly GCF_000334495.1 of Tupaia belangeri chinensis. Taxonomy (NCBI): domain Eukaryota; kingdom Metazoa; phylum Chordata; class Mammalia; order Scandentia; family Tupaiidae; genus Tupaia; species Tupaia belangeri. The sequence continues at coordinate 1,561,648 of NW_006204028.1, read as the reverse complement.
GTGGGAGCCCAGGAGGCAGGAGGGGTGGATGAGGGCAGGCTGAGAGACAGGGAGGTGGGGGGGGCATACGTGAGGACCGGGAGTACGTTCAATCTGTGGGTGTGAGGTGGGCGTGCTGTGTGTCAGCGTGTGTACCACACTAGTGCCCACAGCTCTGGGGACAGGGTGGGAACACAGCACTGGCTGGCAGCACCGAGGGCAGAGGGGCAGCTGTGTCCTGCATCTGCAGCCGCTCTGGGAGGGGTGGCAGGCCTGGGTTCCGCTGCTGCCTGGGCCATAAAGAGACCATTGAGCTGCTTGGGTCCCTGTCTGTGAAACAGGGTTCGTAGCTGAGAGCAGGAAAGGGAGAAGACGCCGCGGCCACGCTCCCCAGCTCCCGTCCCACCAGGCAGAGGCTGAGGCAATGAGCAGGCGGAGACTGCCCTGGCAGAGCCGCCCTTGTGGTTGGTATTCTTCTCAAACCCAAGGGCACAGGACGGTCGGTTCCCACGGGGAGGAGGGTTCCGGACTGGCAGAGTTTGGGGTGCGTGCACCCTGCTGGCAGCCAAGGGCGGTTTGTGAGAAAGCAACCACCTGTCGCCTTCCACCCCTTCCCTCCAGCCCCCGCAGGGACTATTAGCGACAGGCATGACTCACTGTCACTTGATTTTACGCTACAACTCTAACCTCCCCCCCCCGGCATCTTAGGGAAGCACATCGCCTGACTCCATGCTATCCTCAGCTTGCTCCCTCTCCTGCGAGGAGCCTGCACTAAGCTTCCTGGCTCCAGAAACATGAGTGTCCAACAGTTCCTGCAAAGTTGATCTACCTCCCCACTGTGAATCGGGAACTCTGTGAGTCCATGTCAGCCTTCATCCTTTCCCTTCGAGAATACAGCCTCCCGCTCGGACAGCCTGGGTTCAAATCCTAACTCCACCACTTACTCCCTGAGCGTAGACAAGTTTCTTCCCCCGCTCTGAACCTCAGTTCCTCATCTAGAAAGAGTGGACAATAACAAGGCTGCCTTTGGAAGGCTGCTGTGAAGACGAAATGAGTTGACACATTCCTGGTACAGAGCAAGCCCTCGGGGTAGGTCTGCTGCCACCACGGTCATCGGTCATCGCCTACCACTGCACTGTCTGAGAAGCCTCCACTGCAGTTCCTCCACCTCTGGCCTGGGGGTGCTGTCACCCAGAAGCTGGGGGCCACTGCTTGTGTTGACAGAGCTCTGCACTTTCACCTGTGGCAGTGGCATCTGACACTTAGAAAAAGAAAGCGTCCCCATTTGGCAGGTGAGGAAGCCGCGGCTTGGAGAGGCCGTGTGGCTTGCCAAGGACTAAGCGGGTGGCAGGCCTCAAGGTCAAGCATGCCAACGGCAGGTCCAGGCCTTTCCCCGTCATCCAGGCACCTCCCTCACAGGTCCCCTACCTCGAGTCTGTCCACCTGTCAGGCTTATTTGGACCAGGAATTCTCAACTTGCCCGCAGTGACCCTGCCTGGAACCTCTCCCAGCTGAGCAGGACTGCCAGCCGCACTGAGCCTCTCGGTAGCTCTGCTTTCCGAAGGAGAGGTCTCGCTCCTTTCTCATCAGACACAGGCTGGCGGCCCTCACTGCCACTGCTTCTAGGTCCCAGCGGGCAAGGGGTTGCTCCTGAGAAGATCCACGCCCTCCCACAGGGAACCACCTTGGCCTGGCCCATCGGGAAGTCCTTCCTGCCCTCACACCTCAGTCCCGCCTGCTGTGGCTGAGGCCCACTCAGGGGGACCGTTCTCAGCAGGCTGACTGGTCCGTGTGCCCGGTGCCCTAGCAGCCTCTTGGCCTGCTATCTTCCGATGGAATCATCCGGGGAAGTGTTCTCTTTAGTCTAGCTTCGTTCTTTCCTGCTGTCACTTGGCATTACTTTCAGGCACTGAAGGAACAGAAAGTCAGGCCAAGCATGTGTCACCGATTTTCATGAAGGGACTCTTGGGACCTTGAGGGGAGCCACGGGCAGTTCAGTGCCCACGGATCTCCCAGGGACACTGTGTCCAGGGACAGGCCTGAGAGGCCTGTCCTGGAGTCAGAGAGCAGCTAGAACGGCGGCCAGGTCAGTCAGCCGGGCAGAGCCGGAGGAGGGCTGGGGAACAGATGGCACCTTCCGCCTCCTCCCCCACGCACAGCACGCCGCAGTGGGACACGCAGGCTGGCTCGGAGGACTTGGCCCTCCGAGGACCAGGGTACAGTGAGGGCGACCTGGTTGCTACATAAAAATTAGGTTCTGCCCTCTATCCCCCTTCACGACTTGCACTAACAGCACCTCATCCACGAAGCAAGTTCTGGACGTCCGGCCAGGCTCCTTCCTGCCCCCACACCTTGCCCAAGCTGTTCCTTTAGTCTGGAATGCCCTTCCCTTCTTTCTAGCTCCAGGCTAGCCGAGGTCCTTGTGAGGCCCAGTGACAGGGCATGTCCTGAGGGTCCATTTCACCTTCCCATATCATCAGGCTGAACTGTTCCCTGTGTACCGACGATACACCTGCCCATGTGGGACCAACACCTTCCCGGGCCCATCTTATTTGACTAGGGTAAGTCTCGTACATGCTGCCCCCACACAGAAGAATGAGGGCCGGGCACCAATACATCTTACGGAACCTTACATGGCTTGGTTAGGGGGTAGAGGGTAGTGGCTGGCATGTTCTTCTATCGACATTTTTGTGCTCCTCGAAATGAACATGTCATATTTCCACAATGAGGGGGATAGAACCCCAATCGATGTTACTTTCAATCATGAATTTGATGTTTCATTTCAGTACAGCTAGCCCTTGGGTAGCTTGTGATTCCAAACACTGTCTATGCTGCAACCTGCCTGGGCATGTTTTATTTCTCCTGTGAGACGGGGGGCTCCCAGAGAGCAGCTGCTCCTGTTTTCTTAGATGCCACTTGGTGCCAGGCTCAGAATAGGTGCAGACACGTGCTCCCGAGTCCAAAAGCTACAGCGCACTGCAAGTCCAGGAGACTTTGCGGAAGTTCTCAGCTCAGGAGCCGTGCACACGCCAGTGCCAGACCACACCCCTGTTTATTCTTCATGTGATTGGCCACCTGCAAATGTCATCCACTTACTTAACCCCAGACAGAGTTCTTGGGTGAACTTTGCCAAGGCTTTCCCTCTGTTTAAAGTTTATTTCCATGCCATTGCCTCGCAGTCTTTGCCCCGGGAAGCTCTTTAGAAATGCCCTGTGCCATCCCCGTGTCTACCCGCATGTGCTCCAACATCCAGAACGGCCTGGCTTATCGCTTGGATGACATAACGTGTCCGAAGAGTTGCATCTTCTCCTTTCTCTGTTCCCCACAACGTTATCCCAAGGAAATTTCCTAAGGGGTGCTGAGGTTCCAGGACCGGGTGGAACCTGACAGCTAATGGTGATGTCAGTGTGATTTGGGCTTCTGGCTGTGACACTACAATTTCCTGGTGGATTCTGGGTCTCCAGAGGAGGATGGTGGTAAGAACAGGGCTGTTCTCCAGAATGCTATGGGCCATACAGAAGGTCAAGGCTAGGAGCTTGACCTGAGTCCCTGCTCTGGTCTAGGATTCCCACGTGACCTTGGGCAACTCCCCGGCCTCCCCTCTGTCCCAGCCTTCAAGGCTGCCAGAAGTGGGGGCACGGAGACCCCTCCCTGAGCCTATGGACCCCAGGCGATGGAGTGGAAGCACAGGGACTGAGCGGGGTCTCACCAGCTCTGCACCAGCTGCACCGAGGGCGTGCTCAGCACCCGGTCAGGGAGCAGGTTGATCTCCTTCATGATGTTGGCCAGACGCACAGGCAGCTCCTGCCTGAGGAAGGTGAAGGAGGTTTTCTCACAGGCATTGCTGGACCCTGTGGAGAGAGAGAGGGGTGAGCCCCCAGGGCAGCACATGGTGGCAGGTCAGCTAAACCCTTGGTGGACTGGGGGCTCAGAGGGGAAAGGACCTGCCTAAGGACACACAGCAAGGCTGTGCTCCTGATCCCCTGCGGTGCTCGAACCTCCACACCATCCTGCTGTGTCCTCACCCCACCCCTAGCTGAGCCCTGCTTGCCTGTACCCTGGCTAAACTTATGGTACTTCTTTTTCCTGCCTTCCCAGCAGATATCGCCTTTAGGGCCTGGGATCTCCACCCCTCCCAGGCACCCAGGCCAGGCCCTGTCTGAGGGGAGCCAGGCTAGACCACCATGGCTGCAGGGTCCCATTGTCATCTCTGGCCCAGCCCACCTCCCCAGGCTGGTCTGGATGTCTGTTGTGGTGATGGCCGTATTAATGCCCAGCTGTGAGGCAAACGAGGCCTGAGGATGAGAGTCCAAATGCCTCGGAACCAGACCTGGCTCCAGGATGAAAGGTGGGGGGCACACAGGCCATAGCCGGAGTCGGAAGACCTGGGTTTTAGACTGGGGTCTACTTCCAACTCTGTCACCCAGGGCATGTCACATCCTTTTAAAGGTCTCAGTTTCCCTTCTGCTGTACTATATGTGGACCAAACCCTACTGTGGGCACCTCACAGCTGGGGCGTTTTCAGTAACTGGGGTCCAGTTTGGGCTGGACGGCTGCTGGGTGTAGGCCCAGGAGGCTTTGCTACATGGAGGAAGCACAAGGCTCAAACAGAACAGGGGGTAAAGGGGACAAGTCCTGGAGAACAGGTGCCCAGCCTCTGCTGCTACCTCCCTGTCCCCTCCAGTCAGTGACGCAGCTGTAACTTAAGCCAGGTGCTATCAGCTCAATTCTTGAGGGACCTGGGCCGGCCCTCCCTGTCCCCAGCTGGCACCACGGGGATGCCATGCAGACAAGGCCCACACAATGCCTGTTTCAGCAGCCACATTGGCACAGCCTCCCTCCTGCCCTAGAGCCAGCCCCAGAGCGCTGGTGGTGGACAGTCCCGACTCAGGAACCCTGGGCAGCCACGGGAGCTGCAAGCGGCCTGACTCCACCTCACCGGGCCTCGGGCCCCTGCCCAGCTGGGCACAGGCTGCTAGTGGGGACAGACAGATTTGATCTTCAAGTGCCCTTGCCCACCAGTGCCTGGGGTATGCTAGGCCCAGGCCCGGATCCATTCTCCTGCTGACATCCTCTTCTGCAAAAGCCCCCACCTCCACTGCGCCCCCAGTTTTCCCCCACTCTCTGCCCAGCAGCGCCTTCCCCAGCCAGCCCAGCCAGCCCAGCTCTTACTCCAGACAGCACACCTCCAACTCTACCCTGCCACTCCCATGCTTCCCCCACTTCTTCTCGGACCCCACTCTCAGGGTGGGGTCCGTTAACCCTTCAGTGCCTGGACCCCACCCACTCCCGCCCTAACAGCACCTCTCCTGGCCCCTCCTCTCAAGACTCCTCACAAAGCCCCTCCCTCGCAGCGGCCCCCACCCCCATTCCCATTAACAGTCCGATCAGGAGCCTCGTCGGCCCTTTCTCCGGCGGACCCTTCTCGGCCTGAACTCTTCCAACCAGCTCTTCCTTCCCTGTCACTCGGGCCTCTCCTCGGCCCCGCGTTAACCCTTCCTCGTCAGGTCCCCTCCTCACCCCCGGCCCCCGGCTGTCCTCCCAGCCCCCGCCGGCCCCGTGGCCAGTCGCCTCCAGCCCACTCCGTACCGAAGTCCAGAAACTGCTTCATGGACAAGGGGGACGGGGAGAACTTGCTGAAGTGCTCGATGTACTTGGGCGCCCCTGCCAGGGACGCATTCTTCAGCAGCGCCCGCACCCAGCGCATGGCGGCGGTGGGCGCGGCTC
>NW_006204028.1:1549558-1555887 GCF_000334495.1 Tupaia belangeri chinensis | reverse complement strand
TGGCAGGTCTTCCAGGACCCAGCCAATCGGCTCATCGCGGTGCCCCGACGTCGCCAATGGCCGCTCACAAACAACTCCTGGAGAGCCAACAGCCTGCCGCCCCGGCACGTGGCTTCCACCGGGGCCCGCCCTCTTAACCCGGTCTTCGCCGCGGCGGACGGTTGTTTTCGAAGGCCGCGTTGAGAGCCCGCCTCCACCGTGCCCACACCTCCCTTGCCACCTCCACCCGGAGAGGCCCGGGTTAACCCCCTCCTCTCCAGACGCCCGCCAGCCCTCTCCCTTCCTCTACCGCTCCTGCCTTTTCGTCGCTCCCTCCCTTCTCCACTTGCCCGCTCCTTTAACCCATCCTCCCCTGAATTGTCCAGGTAGCTTCAGCGAATCCCCTTCCTCCCGGAGGGAACTGGGTCACCTGTCCTGATCAGTACCTGTTCTCTCTTAGGGTCTTGTGGGTTCCTAGAACGAATGACAGTGGCCAGACTGTAAATGCGGGGATGTGCTAGATTCGAACTAGGACGCAAGCCTGCACCAATCCGTCCTATATACTTGCAGCCCACCGGCTTCCACAAAGATTCACGCGACTCAGGAAACGGCCGCGTTTTGCTTTTCCAGTTGAAAAGCACCCAGAATCAAAACCCTCTCATCTAGTTGGGAGGGTTGGGGGGCAGCAGCTACCCTCACTGCTAATTTTGGAAAGACTTTCACGTTGTAATTATCTAGCTCATCTGACCGAAGATAAAGGCTGGGCCATCTAGCGCGATCATCCGAGGAAGCAACCCTCTTTTCACCCGGCGGCCTCAGACAAAGGTCCAGGAGGTGTCGTGTCCCGGGGCCAAGGAGCCCTCCCTCTGCGAGCGGCTCCGCCTCTCCGGTAGGAAACGCAGCGCGCCCTCTTGTGGTAGAACATAGTATGTTCCATCCTGGGCCTGGGTTTGGGTCCGGACCGCGACTCGGATGTTTTGCTCTTCGTTGGTTCAGTCTCAGTCCGGCTCTTACCGAGCGCCTCACATGTGCTAGAAACAGAAAGCACAGAAAGGCTCAAGACTAGGCCTTTTCCACGGATCATTTCGTTTCTCAGTTTGAGAGATGACTCAATAATTACAGCAGAATGTGTCTGTAGCCAGTGCAGAGCAAGGCTTTGCCATGGAAGGGACTCTTAGCAGAATGATTAATAAGCTAGGCGCTAGGCACTGTTTATGTGCATTATCTCCATTCTCAAGAAAAACCTATTGCACTATTATTATCTCCATTTCGTAGATAAGAAAACGGACATTCGGGGATCTTCACTGCAAATCTGACCTCCCTACCTCCCTGCACACAGGCTCTCCACTTTTACTGGAGCCTTTCCAGTTGTTGTATGATTAACTTTGGGGTAATTCTCCAGCCTCTTCTCTCTTCATTTCCCTGCTTGATTCCCAGCCAAACCTATCTGCTTCCCTGAACTGCCCGCTAAGCTGTAAGCCATTGCAAATGCTGTCTTCTGTCTGCATCATCCTTTCTTCTCATCTTTACCTACCCACTTTTTGGATCCAAGCTGCTTAGTCAACCCTTTCTCCTGGAAACCCTCCCTGACCCTCCCAAGCTCCCTCCAAGGGTTCCTTAGAGTTCCTGATATGAGCACACTGTTAGCGCTTATCACACAGAGTGGCCGTTGCTGACTCACCCGTCTTCACCACTAGACTTTAAACCCCAGGAGGGCAGAGTTTGTGTCTGGCATATTCACTGCTTCCTCTCCAGCACCAGGCACAGTGCCTGGGAAGATAGGGTGAGAAAGGAAGGTGAAGTCAGGGAGACATGCCACAGATGCCAGAGAGGACCATCAAACCTCTACTGGGCTAATAATTAAGAAGTGACTGGTGATCTTGGCGAGTAGTCTTCAAGTGCCTGGAAGAATATATGCACATTATCTATAAAAAAGCCAGCCCAGCCTCAGGGCGCAGGTGGTAGTATTCTGAACTGCAGTGCTGGAAACCACATGGCCACCATGGATTTGGATGCTGAGTTGACCTGAAACACCCTGAGTGCATGCGTGCCCGTGATCCTGAGGTGCTGGAGGGCTGGGGGAAGGGAGTCAAGTTATGATGGGCCCCTGTCTAGAATGTTTCTTTCCCACATGCGCACCTGTGTGCACCTACACATGCTCTCAGATGAACAAAATAAACTTTAGAAAAGAAAAAGCCTAACCTTGTGCCTAGCAATAAATGACAGCTGTTACTATTATTGTAAAAATTAAAGTAACAGAGGGACCAGCAGTTAGTGTAATGGCTATGTCGCCGGACTCGCATGTAGTCGACCATGGTTCGAGTCCTGGATCCGGTGGCTTAAACTCACGCCAGGCACATGTGCATGCATGCCCAAGATCCCAAGAGGAGAATAGAGGAGAAGGGATTGTGGCATGGCCATCCCCCCGGGGGGGGTGATTTCTCGCTTTCTATCTCTCTGTCTCTCTCTCTGTCTTTCTGGTGAACGCACGCGTCCTATAGCAAAAAAAAAAAAAAAAGTAACATAAAGTCATGACCTCTGAGGTTGTAGGTGTAGGAGAGGGAATGAGATTTCCCATGATCCTCCCCCGAGAGCTGGATTTTCATTTGTGGGCTCTGCACTTAGATGGAAATTCCCTCTGCAGAGGTTGCTGCAGGATGGTACTGGTGCGGTGTGATGCAGTGCATCAGTCAGGTTAGGTTAGGTGATGCTGCAGTAACAACAACGAACAGCCCCGATCTCCACATGTCTCACTATATGCACGGCATGGATTGGTGGGGGCTCTTAGGGACTCAGGTTGACAGATGCTTTATCTCAACACAGGCTTCCACGGCAACAGAGGCAGAGAAAAGAACTGAGAGGGTTTCACACCAGCAACAAAACGTTTCAACCTGGCAGTGAATAATTTTCCTCTAACTCACAACTCATTGACCAGAATTAGCCACATGGCCTCATCCGACAAGCAGGGCCCAGGAAATGCTCTCCCACCATGTATCCAGAAGGGGAAGAATCACCTTAATGAATCTTTTATCAGTGAGGGAAGAGCTGCGACCCTCTTCTAGAACAGACTTTGGAGGTGCTGCAGCTCTAAGGAGCTCGGTGTTGCAGATGGTCTTTTTTTTTTTTTTTTTTTTTTTTTTTTTTTTTTTTTTTTTTTTTCCGATTTTTTTACCATGGGGACCAATTATAGGGCGCATGCACTCGCCAGAAAGACAGAGAGAGACAGACAGAAAGTGAGAAATCACCCTATCCCACCTTCAGGGAGGATGGCCATGCTGCAGTCCCTTCTCCTCCATTCTTCTCTCTGGATCTTGAGCATGCACGCACATACACCCGGCATGAGTTTAAATCACCAGGTCCGGGACTCCAACCGCGGTCGACTTCGTGGGAGTCCAGCGACATAGCCATTACGCCACCTGCTGGTCCCAGCGGAGGGTCCTTTTATAGTGGGCTTTGCTGTATTTCTACCAGTGACACTTCTTTCATGACATGTAGCTGCATTAGTCCTGACTTCTTAGTCTCCTGTGTATGTGTGTGTGTCTGCTCTCATCTGAGCAGCAGCTCTCAGGAGTGTAGGGGCTGAGCCTCTGAAGCCCACTTCATCTTAGCAGGAGGTGGCTCTAAGAACAGCACTGAACTGGGCTGAGCTGTGTTCAGCCTGAGCTGGGCTTGGACCACCCACCTGTGGTGTTCGTCCCAAAGTGCATCCCAGACTCTTGGTAAAAGTGGGGTTCCCCAGTCATTGATCATTGAGTTCTGAGAGATTGACAGTTCTGAGTCAGTGATGGGGGCTTTGGGAGAATTAACATTCCACTGCCAATCATCCTGGGAAGGGGCAAATCCCAGCCCAGAAGAAGAGGGGTCGTTTCCCAGAGAGTTGGGTCTCAGGACAGTATCCGGAGGGAGAGCAGGGTACACAGCTGGCACAGGGAGGGGGCTGGGAGACCCCCAGGCAGAGGTCAGGAGGAGCCCCCCAGAAGCCTTGGTCTGCAGGCTCTGAGAGGAGCCAAATCTGGACCTGCACTAGGCTTCTTGGGTAGTCATTTCCAGCCTTCAGTGAAGTCTCGAGGTCACAGCCTCAGGGAAAATTAACAGAAGGACCTGTGTCACAATTTAGGTCAAAGAAGTCACAAAGAAAACAGCCTGTTCCCCAGGCCAGCGTTGGCGGAGAAGCTGGTGCAGAGGAGGAAGCTACTCCAGAAACCCCAGGAAGTGGAGGGATGCAACGGGCTAGATCCCAGTGATGTGGCCACGTGGCCACGTATCTCAGTGCCACGTAAGCTCAGTACCGAAACCCCCTCAGGAGCTTCCAAACCACTAGGCCTCCAGGGAATCCTGCCCAGAGGCTGGGGAGTAGACACTGACCTTTCAGTCTTTGAAACCCTGGGTCACTGCCTCACCTTCGATCTCATCATCATGGTATTTAGGAGTGTCGGTGTGGAAACTGAGGCCAAAAACCGTGGCTTGATCTGAATCGGGCGGCTGGCTGAGGGCACTGGTCCCTCTGCCTTTACACACCCAGCCTCCTCCACTGTCACCAGGACTAGTCCTACAGCAAGGTGCCTTCTGCCTGTCCCCACCCTTCCCCTGCCCCTGCGGCGCTTCTCCTTTTCTGCCTGTCCCCACCCTTCCCCTGCCCCTGCAGCCCTTCTTCTTCCTCCCAGGGCCAGCACACTGTCCTCCAAGAAGCCCTTTTGGATTCCATCTGGTCTGCTCAGGTCGTTGTCCTTTTCCTGCATTCTAGGTTTCCATTATGTGTCTCTGACCACCCTTGGATGGGGCATCTCTGAGAGCAGGGGCTGCTATCTCCTCCACAGACCTTCACTCTCCACCCTCAAGACGCCAGCACCCAACTGCCCGCCCAGGGGTCTTTGCGTCATCATCCATGCAGCTCGGTGAGGGGAGGGGTGGAGGGAGGCAGACGCAGCAGGTACAAACCGGGAGCTGTTTATTGGTTGCCATGGGAAGCCTGTATATACAGAAGGCACGAGGAGGGGGAGGCATCCCCTGTACAGTACAGTACCGTGGAAGGGGTGGGGCTGGGAGTGCTCCTGCCAACAGGCAGGGCTCAGGGAAGGTTTTCTGGAACTAGCCTCCACTTCTAGAAGGGGCCTCAGGGTGCAGTCCATGGGGCAGGGAGCAGAGCCAGGTTGGCCCTGAAAGCCGAGGAGGGCCATGAACTGCACCCAAAGGCCCCCAACCCAGGTCAGTGGGGGCTGGGTCGGGTCTGCTGGATGGGGCAGGGACGGGCCTCCCTCCCTGTTCTACATTCAAGTGTCGCTCCCTCCTGGTCTTCTAGAATGTCTCCAGGCTCCTCTAAGACCTGGACAGTGGTATGGGTCAGAAGCGGTGGCTCCTCCGTCTCCTTCCACTGTCTGCTTGGCGTAGCATGGCTCCCTCTTCTCTGTGGAAGGCCCCACCATGCTGCCAGGGCAGCCCTGGCATGGCGTGGCAGGCTGTCTAGGGCTTTGTCTCTGTTCCTTCAGGCTATGTCCCCTGTGAGTTCAGTCTGTGGCCAAGGAGGGAGGCTTCACAGAGATCCACAGAAGCTGTTCTGGAGAGCCAGCCTGCTTGCTAGAATAGTTCATTTGCTCTTGGGCCTGAGCAGGCCAGGTCCTGCAAATGCCTCCTGTGGCAGGACCACAGCTCTCTGGCATGGCGCTAGGGAACTGTAGGCGGGCCCAGTGGGCGGCTCCCTGTCAGTAGTTTCATTGTCACAGCAAAGTCAATTCAGTGACTACAGTTCGAGATGGATCCAGTGTGAAGGGGGAGGTGTCATCATCCTCCAGCCTCCAGTGGAGGCCTCCTGGCTTAGTCTGGCACAACAGAGGCTGGGATGTGGGTGTCCACACATCATCTGTGGTGCACGGCACAGTCCGTGAGCTGCGGGCCCTGCGGGGGTCCCGGCACAGGCTGCAGCGTGCTCAGCCTTGCTGTGGAGAGATGCCCACAGACAGCTGGCACATGCATGCGCTTGAAGAGGTGGTGTGGGAGCCTGCTGGTGCCAGCCAAAGGCAGTGGCCTCTGTGGACTGTCAGAGGCAAAACTTATGATAAATAGGAAGAAAGGGGACACTGGGGGAGGAGGGTGTGAGGTCAAGGAGGTGTCAGTAGTATCTGTCCCGAGTCTGCCAGCTGGTCACCCAGTGCTTCTTGGTGGGCGTGGTGCTTCCTGGAGGCGGGTAGCGCTCCTCCTCCCGGATCCGCACCGCATGGTACTTGGGCATGATGCGGTAGTAGCGGGTCCGCTTGAAGAAGTCACACTGGAGTGAGGGGGAGAAGAGAGGGTGTCAGCGTCCAGCATTCCAGCCAGTGGGATGATGTGCCAGCACTCTTCACCGCGCTTCGCAT
>NW_006204028.1:1548127-1549541 GCF_000334495.1 Tupaia belangeri chinensis | reverse complement strand
GCTCTTCCCATGACTCAAACACACCCTTTCCCTGCACCAGGTTTCCCATCCCAGTCCCCAGAGGAAGGAGAAGTGGAGGAAGGCAGAGAGGAGGAAGAGGCGGATGGAGAGGAGGGGATGAGGTTGTGGGTGGGATCTCAGTGGTCACCAGGAATGGGTGTGCTACCGGAGCCAGGCTGTTGGAAGCAGGTCAGTTTGTCCAGAAGAGGGATGCTCAGGAGGAAAAGGGCTGCTAGTCCCTTAGCTAGAACGAGGGCAGAAGAGGGATGCTCAGGAGGAAAAGGGCTGGTGCTGAGAGGAAGGACTCTCTGCTAGTCCCTTAGCTAGAACGAGGATGGGAGCGGGGCTGCAGAATCGTTCTGGATGAGCCTTGTGGCTCCAGAGCCTGGGTGTAGACTTGGTTTTGACCCTTTTCCAATCTCCAGTAAGTAATGTCGTCCCAGGAGAGAGAGTTTCTTTCTTTCCTTTTTTTTCTTTTAATTGTTGCCAGAGGGCACTGTCCATAGGGACAGTGAGAAATCGCAGGGGTGGAGTGGGGGTGGAATGGCCACACGCAATCCCTTCTCCTTCATTCTCTTGGGATTTTGGGTGTGTACCCACACGTGGCTAGCATGGTTTTCAAGCTTCTGGGTCCTAGACTGAACCTCACATTCAGCCATGTAGGATCCGGCGCCTTTACCACCACCGGCTGGCCCCCAGGAGGGATTTTTAGTTCCCTTTCGGGGCGCAGTGAGGAGGCTGGTGAGAGCCAGACCAGGTGGGAGGAAAGGGAGTCGGAGTGGCCTGCTCTCAGAGGTGGAGACAGTGTGAAATCACAGCAGCCCCGAAGGGAGGAGGAGCAGATAGGACAGTCAGAGACCCCCCTGGTGGGGGCCCGGGAAACCGTGTTACCGGGAGGGCCGGGGGCGGGGGCCACCCCCTCAGTAGTCGTCGGTCAGCCTCTCCGTCTCTGACGGCTGGCTCTTCATCTCCGCCTTCTGCCTCTTAGCTTCATACAGCGCGCGAGTGCGGGCTCGCTTGAAGAAGCCGCACTGCGGAGGGGAGGAGGCGGGAGTGTCATCAGGGGGCGCTGTGGGGGTGCTGCCCGCAGCAGCAGCAGCAGCAGCGGACTGGGGCTGGGGGAGGTGAACTTGGTGCCTGGGGCATGAAGGTGTGGCCAGAAGCCGGAACCCTTAGGGTCCCCTTTCCAGCTGGCATCTCACCCATGAACTCTGGCAGGGGGATGAGACTGGAAGCTGGGGAGGAGGTGGAGCGGACATGGGGGAGGGTGGGGTGAAATGGCAACGGGAAAGCGATGGGGAGACGTGGGGTGTGAGCGTGTGGAGGCAGGAGGTCAAGTGGGGGCCCCGGGCGAGGCAGGTGGGGGTCCTAACCTTCCACAGCAAGAGGATGATCAGCCCCAGCAGCAGCAGCA
>NW_006204028.1:1542082-1544987 GCF_000334495.1 Tupaia belangeri chinensis | reverse complement strand
CCGCCAGCCCCAGCCACAGCTCGATCTCGGCCGGCAGCTCCTCCTCCAGGTCAGAGTCGATGTTCACGGAGAACTGGGGAAAGGCGAGGACTGTCTGCCCCTTGGGCTCCACCCAGACTCACGTTCTCGTACCCGCTAGGCCCAGGGCGCTGCTGTTTGGCCTCCTGCCAGTAGGGGGCAGCCGGGGACTGGGAAGAGGCCCTCCCACCCTGCTTCTCTGCACAGACCCGGCTTCAGAGAAGCAGCCTCAGATCTGGGAGTCCTGGATTGCCACCCACTTCTAGGCTTCGGTACCAGCGCCGTCCCTGATGAGCCGTGGGATGCTGGACAATGGCGTCTCTGTGCATCTCTAAACTCTCTGATAAAGGGGATCATAACGCCCACTTCATAGAATAACAGTGACCCAGAGCATGGATTCTAGGGCCAGACTACCTGCACATTGATAGCAGTGTGATCTTGGGCAGGTTACTTAACCTCTCTGTACATCTGTAAAATGAGAATTCTAACACCTATCTCATAATAGGTTGCAAGGGAGGATTAAATTGCTGAATATGAGGAGACTTCTTAGAGCAACATCTGTTACACAGCAAGCACTACATAAATACTTCCCAAAGGGCAACAAAAAAATCATATCATACAGTAGCACTCATTCCTTCCCCTACCATAGAGGGGTGTGTGTGTGTGTGTGTGTGTGTGTGTGTGTGTGTATACAAGGGGACTTCAAAAACTTTGTGGGAAAATGGAATTAAAGTTTCGTATTAGTTTATTTGGGCAAACATTTTTTGAAATCCATGTGTAGTTTGTTTGTTTTTTTTTTTTTTAGAGATAAGCAAATCATGATTTATTTTTTAAGAACTATTTTATTTAACTTTATTTATTTATTTATTTATTTATTTATTATTTGACCAGAGAGGGATAGAATGAGAGTGAGAGAGAGGGAAAGTGAGAAAGAGAGTCACCAGGTCTGGGACACGAACTGCAGTCGGCCATGTGGGAGTCCAATGCCCTTAACCACCACGCCACCTGCCGGCCCCATAGATTTTTTCATAATATGCAGTTTTCATGAGCTTTTTTAAGACCCCTCAATACAAATATACATATATGTGTGTGTCTCTATATGTGTGTGTGTGTGTGTGTATTTTTCTGACTATTCATGATTGTTACTTCCCCCCCCTCAGAGAATGTGTGTCCTGGGCAGAGATAGAAAGAGAGTGAGGGGAGAAAGCACCTCTCCTATGGAAAGTGGTCATGTTGCAATCCCTTCTACTCCATCACTCCCTCCTTTTGGGATTTTGGGCAAACACACACACACACACACACACACACACACACACATACAAGCCCACACCCATGCCTAATGTGTTTTCCAAGCCAGCAGGTCTGGGACTCGAACTACACGGTTAGTCATGTGGGATCTGACTGCCTCAACATCAGGCCATAGAGCTGCCCCCCTGATTATTATTTCTTTAAAAATTATTTTGAGAGGGACCAGCAGTTGATGTAATAGCCATGTCGCTAGACTCCCATGTAGTTGACCATGGTTCAAGTCCTGGACCCAGTGGCTTAAAATCACACCAGGCACGTGTGCGTGCGTGCCCAAGATCCTGAGAGGAGAATGGAGGAGAAGGGATTGTGGCATGGCCATCCCACTGGGGGGTGATTTCTTGCTTTCTGTCTCTCTGTCTCTCTCTCTCTCTCTCTCTGTCTGGTGAGCGTATGAGCCCTATGGCAAAAACCTCTCAAAAAAAAAAATTATTTTGAGAGACCAGAAGGTGGTATAGTGGTTAAGGTGCTGGACTCCCACATGGGTGGCTTTCTCGCTCTCTCTGTCTCTCTCTTTGTCTCTGGTGAGTACATGCACCCTATAGCAAAAATCTTTCTTAGAAAACAAAACAAAGTTTGATTGGGTTGGGGCACTGGACTCCCACATGATCAACCACAGTTCAAGTCCCAGACCTGGCGGCTTGAAACTCACATTGGCACATGTGCATGCATGCCCAAAATCCCAGGGGCATACTGGAGGAGAGGGGATTGCAGCGTTAACATCCTCTAGGGGGTGTTTTTCACTTTCTATGTCTCTGTCTCTTAATGAGTACATGTGCCCTATAGCAAAAATCTCTCCAAAAATTAAAAAATACAGATGATGTAAATTAAGGAGTCCCAGGAATTTTACTCTTTAGAAATAACTATCTCCATTATCTCTCTGAATCCCTTTTCATAATTTGGTGACTGTCTTTCCACATTTTTAAAAATGAATTATTTATTTAATTTTATTTATTCATTCATTTATTTTAATTTGACCAGAGGAAGACAGACACACAGAGAGAAGTGAGAAAGCAAGCCACCAAGTCCAAGACTCAAACCATGGTCAGCTATGTGAGGATGTCCAGCACCTTAACCACCACGCCACCTGCTGGCCCTGTCTTTCCTTATTTTTAATAACTATAATCCACCTAAATGGGATCTGCACACACTCCTCCAAAGTGCTTGTTCTTTTTCACTGAAAATCGTCATCCCCCCGTGTAAATTGATAAAGATCCGCCCAAGCGCTCCATGACTACACAGGCATAGTTGGAAATGTAGCATAATTTATTGGACCAATTTCCTATCAAAGGACATTCAGTTCGTTTCCAACTTTCTGCCATTATAAACAATGCCTTAAAATAGCCCCGTAAACTTATCTTTGCATACTTGTCCTTTTAGCTCCTTAAGATATATTAGCATGTGCTGGGTCAAAAGATAATGGCATTTAAAATTTAATAGATATTGACAAATTCATCTCCAAAAAAGAATCCACTAATTTATACTCCAATCAATAGCAGTTCCTGCCACTTCATCAGCACCAAATAGTATTCTTCTTATTATTATTCTATTTTTTTTTTTTTTTAGATTTTTGCCATAGGGC
>NW_006204028.1:1514424-1541688 GCF_000334495.1 Tupaia belangeri chinensis | reverse complement strand
CCTCTCAAAAAAAAAAATTATTTTGAGAGACCAGAAGGTGGTATAGTGGTTAAGGTGCTGGACTCCCACATGGGTGGCTTTCTCGCTCTCTCTGTCTCTCTCTTTGTCTCTGGTGAGTACATGCACCCTATAGCAAAAATCTTTCTTAGAAAACAAAACAAAGTTTGATTGGGTTGGGGCACTGGACTCCCACATGATCAACCACAGTTCAAGTCCCAGACCTGGCGGCTTGAAACTCACATTGGCACATGTGCATGCATGCCCAAAATCCCAGGGGCATACTGGAGGAGAGGGGATTGCAGCGTTAACATCCTCTAGGGGGTGTTTTTCACTTTCTATGTCTCTGTCTCTTAATGAGTACATGTGCCCTATAGCAAAAATCTCTCCAAAAATTAAAAAATACAGATGATGTAAATTAAGGAGTCCCAGTAATTTTACTCTTTAGAAATAACTATCTCCATTATCTCTCTGAATCCCTTTTCATAATTTGGTGACTGTCTTTCCACATTTTTAAAAATGAATTATTTATTTAATTTTATTTATTCATTCATTTATTTTAATTTGACCAGAGGAAGACAGACACACAGAGAGAAGTGAGAAAGCAAGCCACCAAGTCCAAGACTCAAACCATGGTCAGCTATGTGAGGATGTCCAGCACCTTAACCACCACGCCACCTGCTGGCCCTGTCTTTCCTTATTTTTAATAACTATAATCCACCTAAATGGGATCTGCACACACTCCTCCAAAGTGCTTGTTCTTTTTCACTGAAAATCGTCATCCCCCCGTGTAAATTGATAAAGATCCGCCCAAGCGCTCCATGACTACACAGGCATAGTTGGAAATGTAGCATAATTTATTGGACCAATTTCCTATCAAAGGACATTCAGTTCGTTTCCAACTTTCTGCCATTATAAACAATGCCTTAAAATAGCCCCGTAAACTTATCTTTGCATACTTGTCCTTTTAGCTCCTTAAGATATATTAGCATGTGCTGGGTCAAAAGATAATGGCATTTAAAATTTAATAGATATTGACAAATTCATCTCCAAAAAAGAATCCACTAATTTATACTCCAATCAATAGCAGTTCCTGCCACTTCATCAGCACCAAATAGCATTCTTCTTATTATTATTCTATTTTTTTTTTTTTTTTAGATTTTTGCCATAGGGCACGTGTGCTCCCCAGAAGAAACAGAGAAACAGTGAGAGGGAGAGGGAGAAATCACTGCCTGGAAAGGAAGGCCACGCCATCATCCCTTTTCCTGCATTCTCCTCTCAGGATTTTAGGCACGCACACACACGCACCCAGAATGCTTTCTCTTTTTCTTTCTCTTCTTTTCTTTCTTTTCTCTTCTCTTCTTTTCCTTTTTTTCTCTCCCTCTTTGCTTCCTTACATCCATCCTTCCTTTCTCCCTCTCTCCCTCTCTCTCCCTCCCCCTCCTCCCTCTTCCCTTTTCTTCTTCTTCTTTCTTTCTTCTTAATAGACTTTTGGGGGGACCAGCAGGTGGCGTGGTGATTAAGGCGCTGGATACTCCTACATGGTTGACCATGGTTTGACTCCCGGACCTGGACCTGGTGGCCTGTTTTCTCACTTTCCCTCTTTCTCCCTCTGATCAAATTAAAAATAAATGAATAAATAAAATTAAATAATTTTTTAAAATAGACTTTTGGTATAGGGTGTGCACACTTGACAGAGATACAGAAAGTGAGAAATCATTCCCCAGAGGGATGGCCACATCACAATTCCTTCTCGATTCTCCTCTCAGGATTTTGGGCGTGCACACATGTGCCCAGCGTGAGTTTCAAGCTACCAAGTCTGAGACTTGAACCTTAGTTGGCCATGTGGGAGTCTAATGCCTTAACCACTACATTGCCTGCTGGCCCCCAGCCCAGCATGATTTTCAAACCACTGGGTCCAAGACTGGAACCATGAAGTTGGCCAGTTGGGATCCACCTGCTGGTCTGCATTATTCTTTTAAAAATTTTCCAGTCTCATGGGGAAAAAAATATCTTGTTGCTGTTATTTTCATTTATTATTAAATTAAACATTTGTACAGACGGTCCTTGACTTAACAGTGGTTTAACTTAATGATTTTTTTTATGATGCTGCAAAAATTATATGTATTCAGTAGAAATTGTTCTGTGGGGATCTATCAACCATTCTGTTTTCACTTTCAATTTGGTATTTAGTAAGTTACATGAACTATTTCATACCTTATTATAAAATAAGTTTCGTGTTAGATGATTTTGCCGAAGGGTAGGCTACCGTAAGTGTTCTGAGCATGTTTAAGTTGGGTTAGACTAAGCTATGATGTGGGGCAGGGTAAATGTATTGAAAACATTTTTCCCTGATGGTGTTTTCAATCTATCATGGGTTTATCAGGACACAACCTCATCTTGAGTTGAGGAGCATTAGTATCTCACCCTATGCACACTACCTGTTTATACTCATCTTTATATATTTAAAATATGTATCAATACTCTGTCATATATGCTGTACACTATTTTTTGAGAGAGATTTTTGCTCTAGGGTGTGTGTGTTTGCCAGAGAGACAGAGAGACAGAAAGCAAGAAACCATCCCCCATGGGATGTGCATGCCACAATCACTTCTCCTCTTGAGATCTTGGGCATTTATGCACAGGTGCCCGGCATGAGTTTCAAGCCTCCAGGTCTGGGACTCGAACCATGGTCAACTGTGCAGGAATCCAGCAAAGCAACCATTATGCCATCTGCTGGTTCCACCATACACTTTTTTAAAAAGCTACATAGTGGGACCAGCAGGTGGTATAATGGTTACGTTGCTGGACTCCCGCACAGTTGACTGCAGTTTGAGTCCTGGACC
Organism: Tupaia belangeri chinensis; assembly: GCF_000334495.1. Lineage (NCBI taxonomy): Eukaryota > Metazoa > Chordata > Mammalia > Scandentia > Tupaiidae > Tupaia > Tupaia belangeri. The sequence goes on along the minus strand of NW_006204028.1, from coordinate 1,538,845 downwards.
TGGAGGCTTGAAACTCACGCTGGGCACATGTGCGTGCGTGCCCAAGATCCTGAAAGAAGAATGGAGGAGAAGAGATTTTGGTGTGGCCATCCTCCCTGGGAAGTGATTTCTCACTTTCTGTCTCTGTCTCTCTAGTGAGCGCATGAGCCCTGTAGCAAAAATCTCTAAAACTAAATAAATATAAATAAATAAATAAGAAGCAATATAGTATTTGCCCTTTTAGTTTCTCCACCATTTCTTTTGCTGTTAAGTAGATTTAAATCTTCTTATGACCTAATTTGTCAACATTTTCCTTTGTGACTTCTAGGTGTGACAAAAGAACTTACTTTCTGTATAATTAAAGATTACTGTTAAGCTTAATTCTGGCATACTTGATTTTAATTCCTACATTAAAACATTTCATCTACACCAAATGTATTTTGCTTATGGATGAGGTAGAAGTTTGTCTATCTGGTTTAAATGTGTTCTTCCAACACTAATTTTTTAAAAAGAATTATTTATTTAATTTTATTTATTATTATTATTATTATTATTATTATTATTATTTAATTTGCTTCAGGGCACATGTCCTCACCAGAGAGAGAGAGAAAGTGAGAAAGCAAGCCTCCCAGTCCAGGATTCGAACCACAGTTGGCCATGTGGGAGTCCAGTTCCTCAACTACCACTTCACCTGCTAGCCTCCTCCCAACACTATTTAGTCATCTTCCTTTCGCCATTGGTTAAAAATGCCAGATCGGCCAGCTCTGTGGCACGAAAAAAATGTGCTGCCCTTGGGAAGCCGGATCCCCTATGGCAACCACAGTTCAAATCCCTGGCCTAGTTGGCCTGGAACATGCCAGGCACACCAGAGGCCCCAAGATACAACAGGCTGGAGGGCTGGAGGAAGGGGATTGCTCCCCTCTTTCTCACTTAAATGTGTGCACACATGCTATATCATGAATAAAGAAAAATATTTTTTAAAAATGCCACTTGGGGAAACCTGAAGTTGGTATGGTGCTAGATTCCTACCTGGCTGACTGAGGTTCGAGTCCCAGACCTGGTTGCTTGAAAATCACACCCGGTGCATGTGTGTGCATGTCTAAAACCCCAGGAGGAGACTAGAGAAGGGATTGTGGCATGGCTGTCCCCTCTGGGGGGTTTCTCACTGTCCCTTTCACTGTCACTCTTCAGTAAGCACAGATACTCTATGGCAAAAACATTTAAAAAAAAAAAAAAAAGCCCCCTGGGTCCTGCCGGTGGCACAGATCCCACATGTGCTGGATCGCACATGGCTGATGTCATGGTTTGAGTCCAGACTCGGCAGCTTGAAAACATGTTGGGTGTGTGTGTGCGCGTGCCCAAAATCCCAGGAAGAGAATGGAGGAGAAGGGATTGCAGCATGGCCATCTCCTCTGGGGGTGATTTCCCACTTTTTCTCTCTTTCTTTCTCTCTCTGGCGAGCACTAGCAAACTGAGGGCGGGGGGAGAGGCCACCTGTATCATGGACTACATTTCTCCTCAATTCCATTATCTTTCTGGCCTTTCCTCCCCCTCTTCTATATTATACTAATTTACCTTAGGCAATCTACAATAATGTATTTAACCAGCCCTCCATCATCTCCCTGTACATGTCTCCAACACATCTCTATTTATATCCTTATTATAATAAATTGTTAGCAATGTTGCCCTATTGGTTTTTCTAGCTATAACTCAGAATCAAATTTGGACAGTAATTTTCAAGGTTCCTGACTCCTACCAGGACTGGAATAATTGGGGAAGATCTGACAGCTTCATGATCATTTTTTCTGGTCTACTATTAAAGTTTTATTTGTATATTTGTTGCTATGTATATTACATATGTGTATATTTTTAGATGTGCCAGATAGAACATGCACTTTTTGGGAAGAGAGAGAAAGAGGGAGGGAGAGGGATAAAACACCCTCCAATGGAGCATGGCCACACCATAATCCTTGTCCTCCATTTCTCCATCCTGTTGGGATTTGGGGCACACACACAACACACACACACACACACACACACACACACACATCCAGCATGTTTTTCTTTCTTTTTTTAAAAAAAAGAATGATTTTATTTAACTTTATTTATTTTAATTTGATCAGAGAAGGATAGAGCAAGAGAGAAAGAGAGAGAGGGAAAGTGAGAAAGCAAGTTTCCAGGTCCAGGCCTCGAACCACAGTTGGCCATGTGGGAATCCAAAGCCGTTAACCATTATGCCACCTGCTGGCCCCCATTCTTTTTTTTTTTTTCTTTTAATAATTATTTTATTTAACTTTATTTATTTATTGATTTTAACTTGACCAGAGAGGAACAGAGTGATTGGTTCTTGCTAGCATATAGGAATCAGTCTTGATATTGTGACCTTGTTTTGAGCTCCTGAACTTTCTGAATTCTCTGTGTCTAATTGCATTTCAGTTACTTCTCTTTTCTGTCACGTAGGCAATCCCATCATCTGCAAACACTCATCGGGTTCTCGTGGGTAAAGCCCTGTTTTCCTTCTTATCTTGCTGTTCTCTCTGTATTGCCCGTGGCCAGAAGCTCACGTGTCCACAGTGGATGTGACAGGGGGTAAGAAAATCAGGAGACCCAGGTGCCAAACCCTGACCAGCTGTACTGCTATGGGCAGGCCACTCAACTTCTCTCGGCCTGTTTCCTCAGCTAGAAACTAGAGAGAGAATTCCAGCCCTATGCTTTACGAAGTCGTGATGTATATCAGAAAAGCATACCCAGCGGTTCTCACCCCGGCTACACATTATAATCACCTGGGGTACTTTACAACATACCAGTACTAGGGTGCCCTCCCAGGGACTCAGGTTTCATTGCCCTGGGGTATGGTCTAAACACCAGAAGTCTTCCAGATGATTCTGACATGCTGCCAAGATAGAGAACCATGGGGCCAAAGGGTGTCACTGTCCTCTTAAAAGGTGTCCTGCGTACCCACATCCTGCCCGAGACTAGTGCCCCAGTCCACGTGCTCACTCACCCATGCGGTCTTGTTCTCCATGTTGATGGTAGGCACGCTGGTTCGGAGGAACAGGGTAGCCCAGCCATCTACCCTGACCCGGTCAAAGTCTCTGTAATCCTGGAGAGGAAAAGAGGGTGGGTCAGTAAACAAAAGAGCTGAAGCCCCTCTGAGTCTCCCTCCTGACCCCAAGCACCCTGCTGTGGTTGAATGTGTCCTCAGAAATAGGAGTTGAAATTGGGTTGTGATGGGATTAAGAGGGTCAGGGCGGGGCCCCATAATTGGGTCCTGGCAGGTTTATAAGGAAAGGGAATGAGAGGGTGACATGGACACAAACACAACAAGCTCTTGCCATGTGATACTTCTGCCTTGGGACCCTGCAGAGTCCCCACTGACAAGCAGACCCTAGCCAAGTGTGCCCCCTTGAACTTGGCCCTCCAAAAGCATGAGCGAAATAAACCTTTATTTATTTATTTATTTTTAGAATTATTTTATTTACTTATTATTATTATCTTCACATGAATTTTGCCAGAGAAAGACAGAGAGGAAGAATGAGAAAGCAAGCCGCCAAGTCCAGGACTTGAACCACGGTCAGCCATGTGGGAATTCCAACACCTTAACCACCATGCCACCTGCTGGTCCCTAGCCTTTATTTTTTATAAATGACCCAGTGTGTCATGCCATTGTTACGGACAAAAAAGCAGGCTGAAACACACCCTATCCCCATCACCCTCCCACCAGGCAGCACTTGTTAGCAGAGTCCAAAGAACCCACCAACCAGGCCTCTCCCTACCACCAGGGCACATATTGACTCATTGGCTCATTAACTTGTGCGTGGAGTCCTGTGCAGGTTGCTGGGATGGCAGAGACAATGAAGGTCACTGTCTAGGTCAGGCCGGGGGGGAGGGGGAGGCTAAATCTGGGCACACCTGCTTTTGTAAATAAAGTGTCTTTGGCCTAGAGCCCCGCTCATTCATTTGTCTACTGCAGCTTTTGTGCTGCACGGCAGAATTAAGTAGTTGCAACAGAACCCATAGGGCCTACAGAGCTGAAACAGTTTCTACCCATTTACGGAAAACGTCTAAGTGGCATGAGAAAGCTGGCATGTGAGAGGCTGCAACCCAGGCTGTGCATGAGAAGTGTGGCACCTGCAGCCACCTAGAAAGTTCTGTGGGTGTCTGGGGGAAAGATCATTTTCAGCTGGAAAACTCAGAAAAGACTTTATGGACAGTGATGCATCTGACGATAGGACCTTGAAGGCTGAATAGGAGTTCATGTACAGAGGTAGGAGAGGGGCACAGGGCATTGTGGGAAGCGGCACGGCATGGGCAAAGGCATGGAGGGAAGAAGGCAATGGGCACATGACAGAATAATAGGCACAGGTGAGAAGGTCATTTTGGCTGGAGATCATATGACATACACATCCACACTCAGACACACAACACAGCAGTGACAGGTACGCAGTGACAGGTGCACCACTGTGCATGAAACACGATGCTGTCTCTCTTATACACACACACACACGCGCGCACAAGGGTACTGCTGTGACCCGGCCTCGCCCTCTCCCTGCTGCTCTCCCCATCTCTAGACCCAGCACTGACCTCGATGAAGGTGCTATTCCACACTCGTGCCTTCACGGTCACATTGGTGATGATGGGGGCATCAGGAATGGGGCACTCCAGCCACACACAGCGGGCACGGCCATTGACACAAGTCTGAGGTGTGCAGGGAACACAGACATGAGGCAATCTAGGTCTCCAGATTCTTCTTCACCTCTGACCTGTGACTCCTCCCAGGCTTTGCCCCACCCCTGGGTCACCCCAAAGCACCTGACCTCATCCCTTCACTCACGCACATTGCCCAAAGCCCCACACATATGTCTGAGACACATTCTTTAGGCCAAGCTCATATCATGCTAGGAACACAGGTTAACACAGAATCTGATCCCCCTTCTCAATGCGCTCACACTGAGCCTCTGTGCATGCCAGCTCTCTGCCCCTGGGACGTCACCTCTTACCTCTCCACCAGCCAGGGCACAACATGCTTCCCAGAACCAGTCCTCCCTCCCTCCCTAAATACAGAGGGCACAACACACTGCCCAGGATGGCCATGTTTCCTCCTGTCCCTCCTTTCTCCCAGCCAGTTTCAAGGCTTTGAGCAGCTGTAACTCTCAGCAGGTTGGAACAGAGCCAGGATCTCCTCCTGGTCCCCTGTCTTGGCTGCTCCGATCAGAGTGGGGCATGCTCTGAGGGCAGGGGCCCCATTACCTCATCAGATTGGCACCTCCCGGTGAGTGGTACCTATTTCCCTTGCTTCCTGTGCCCCTGGTGCCCAGGTACCCTGAGGTGGAGTAGGCACCATCCTCTCCAACTCTGCCCTGGTCACTCACCAGCACGGTCTCAGACTTGGCTTTTTTTGCAGCGGCCAGAGTGATAGGTGGGGGGCCCTGGTCTCCCCCTGGGTCCAGCTCTCGTCGCCTGCGCTGTGGAGTTGGTGGCCTGTCCCCAGGGTCCTGAAGAGGGGAGAAGAGATTTGCTGGGAGGGCAGAGGAAGAGTGGGAGGAGTAGGAGAAGAGAAGGAAAGGGCAAGGAGAGAGTCAGACCCCCAAAAGAGGGGTATGAGGGGAGGCAGGGCAAGACACTGGCCCTTCTGCCCTGCAGCATGCAAATGAGATGCAAATGAGATGCAAATGAAAGGTCCCTGAGCATGTCCTTACTGAGAAAGTGAGGTTGAGAGGGTTGACAAGGTCTCCAGGTGGCAGGCAGGGCCAGGACCCATTGCCATGGATGGTGATCTCCGTAGGGTACAGCAGCCACTTGCCATTGGCGACTTCATAGGGCCAATCCAGACCTAGGACCAGGGTCCCCAGGGCTGTCAGCCCCTCCCCCATTGGGCCCACCTGTGAGCACAAGAGTGAGCACATGGTCATCACCTCCTGGAAAACCACCTCCATCGCTCCAACTCCCAACCCTAAGAGTGAGCACACGGTCATCACCTCCTGGAAAACCACCTCCTTCTCTCCAACTCCCAACCCTCCCATTCTCAGACCCTAGACTCCAGCAAAACAAAACAAAACCTCAAAACCCATTGCCCTTCCTAGACATCCAAGCCCAGAATCCCAGAGGTCTCCTCACCTGGAACTCATACTTGAGGGAACTTCCCACATCCTCCACAGTCTTCATGCCAGACTCGCCCATCACTGTCCCCCCAAAGAAGCTTTGTAGCTGGTGACTCAACCTAGGGATGAGAAAGATGTTGGAGCCATGGGTGGCAGAAGGCCAGGGCCCTGGGAGCAGGATGTGGAGGCTGGTTAACTACACACAGCTCCTCTGACACCTGGCTATAAAATGCAGCCCTGCCATTTGCCAGCTGCGTGGCTTCTCGGAGCCTGTTTCCTCATCTGTACACTGGACTTCCTAATAGCTGCTGCATCATAGGGCCATTGTGAGAGGTTGATGAGATGGTGCATGAAACACCCATAGCACAGTGAGCTCTCAAGAAACAGTAGGGGACCAGCAGTTAGCATAATGGCTATGTCGCTGGACTCCCATGTAGTTGACCATGGTTAGCGTCCCAGACCCGATGGCTTAAAACTCACGCCAGGGGTGTGTGCATGCATGCCCAAGATCCCAAGAGAAGAAAGGAGGAGAAGGGACTGCGGGGTGGCCATCTCCCCTGGGGGGTGATTTCTGCCTTTCTGTCTCTCTGTCTCTGTCTGTCTCTGTTTGTCTGGTGAGCGCATGCGCCCTATAGCAAAAAAAAAAAACAAAAAAAAAATAACTCTCCAAAAAAAAGAAAGAAAAGAAACAGTAGGGACCAACACCTTAGCCCCAGGGCTGCCAATTCCCCAGTTCCACCTGCTTCACAGAATGTAATAACAGTGATTGTTGATAAGGGAAAGGATGACCCAGGAAGTGGAGCCCTGAGGACCCCAGAGGAGCTGAGGAGGTGCCTTGGGACAGGCAGGCCCTAGCTCTGGCAGGCAGCGGGGGTGGGGAGGGGAGGAGAGTGGGACCCACATGCTGAGCGAGGCCTGGAGTGTATAGTCCACCAGCAGAGACAGGGTCACGGGCTGTAGGTTGTCCTGGTGACTTGACCTGGGGAGGAGATACAGGGAGTTGGAAGGAGACCCAGGGCTCCCCAGCCCCTGTCCAGACTGGTCCAGGAGGCCACTCACGTGGAGAGCTGCAGCTGCACCTGCAGTTCCTTTGTGTGCAGGGTCACCCCAGTGACCTCGAAGGCGATGAGCAGTTCCATCTGTCACGAGGAGCAGGGAGGCAGAGGGCACGTGGGGCTCAGCAGGAGCAATGCCATGTGGGGATGGCTGAGCACTACACCAGGAGCTGGTGCTCTGGCCACCTCCTCCTCCAGTCTGGGCAAGGGCTCTTGATCTCCCACCTTGCCATCTCCCTTTCCCACTGTGCTCCCTTGGAGGACCGCTCTGCTACTTTGAGCTGCACAACCTTGAGCAGTTACTGGAGCTTTCTAAGCCGTGTTTCCTCTTCAAACAGAAGATTGTGACAATGTCATCCAGAAAAGCTGCACAGAGTCGGGCTTGGGGCTGGCACAGGGCTGGCTCCTGTCCTTAGCTTCCTCGCCTCCCTCTGCTCTAGCTTTGTGCCTGGCTCCCTAGGCAGCCCCGGGTTTCTGTGTCTCTGGGCATCCTTCTACCAGCTCTCAGATCTCCCTGCCTCCCAGGCTCAAGGCAGCCCAGGAAGCTGGCAGGTAGGAGCAAGCTAGTTAAGGAGGGCATCCTAGGAGCAGCCCCAGGCCACCAGGACCAGAGGGTGTGGCCAGTGCTCACCTTCTGGTTCCTTTTGAAGGGGTTCCCCAGCTCGCAGAGGATGGTCTCATTAGCATGGCAGGCCCCAGACTGAGGAAAGAAGCCAAATACGGTCAGGGCAGGGTCAGAGAAGGGCTTGCCCTCCCCAAACCTCCCACCCACGTGATGTAGTCTCAGAAACCCTAGAGGCTTAAGGACCTGAGTCCCTGGGGACGTGGCAAAATGATTCCACATGGATGGGTCGGGCACCATGGGATGTGAATATGCAGCGGAGCCCAGCTTGGGCTGAGCCGGGCTGGCGAGCACTTACGGGGCGCACTGAGGAGAACAGCAGGGCGGGAGGCAGCACCAGGGTGAGCAGTGCTTCGTGCGCGTCCTCCCCTGCTCGCTTCGGGCTCGGGGTATTGGTCACGTTGATACTCAGGTGCAGCTTCCGGATGTCTCGGTTATAGTGGAGCCTGAGAGAAGCCTTGGATTAAACTAGGAGTCCCGCCCCCAGGGTTCACCCCAGACCAACTAGACCCTGCCCCTCGGGTCTACTGTAGGAAAGCCCCTTCCTGGGACAGCCAGGGCCTGCCCTCTAATCTCACCTGGAAGAGAAAGCCCCTTCTCTGGCCATCCCAACCTGTCCCATTAAAGGCCCACCCTTCAGACTCACTTCTCGGAGAGGCTCCTCCCCTGGCCGATGAGGCTCCGCCCCCCAAATCCTGTTGGCTGATGGTGTCCCACCCTTGGCCAATCAGCGCAGCCCAGACCCCACCTGCTCAGCCTCTGTAGCTGATCCGACAGGAAGGCCGCCCGCATCTGCAGGTTGCTTTCGCACTTGTTGTCCGACCCGCACTCCTTCTGGAACTGGACCTGGAGGTGGCCAGAGGCGTGATGGGCTGCACTACCCACAAAGCTTTCTTGTCCCAAAGCCCTCCCAGCCCCACCCACCTCAGTGTGGTTCTCCAGAGCCTGCGCCTGGTTGAGGACCGGGTAGGCGTCCAGGGATCGCAGCCCCAGTCGGGGACGCTCGGGCATCCGCAGAGGTAAAGAGTAGTTCATGGAGATGATGATGGGGCGGAGTTTGTCTCGGACGTTGTCCTGGAGTAGGAGGGTGAGCTCAGCCCAGCTCTGCACTGTCCATCCATGCTGAATCCTCACCCTGAACCCTAGGGAGGAGCTGGGGCCCCCTCTATGTTGACCATTCCCCAGTTAGGCTCACCCCTCTGACCACCAGACTGAGACTTCCTATCATCCCGACCCTCCAAGAGAGGAGGTGGATTCCTCTGCCCCAGAGGTTCTTCTGGGGGATTTGAACCTTCCTTCATCCACCTCACCAGATTGAACTCTCTTTCATCTTGATGTCCCAGAGAGGGTCTGAGCTCGACCCCTACCTGGAGACCCCTTCCTCCCACAGCTGAGCTGAGCCAAGCGCTCCCATGCCCCGCTCTTTTTAGAGATATGCCCTTTGGTCCCATCTCTACCCTGAGGGTGTCAATCTCTCCTCTCCCAGGTGCAGTGCATTATACCCTCCTCTAGGCATGTGACCTCCAACTTCCCCAACTTCCATCTCTGGGGATAGCCCAGTTCCCCTCCCTTGACGGGGAAGGGAAGGCCTGGACACCCCTTCCAGGGGCCCTGGAGCCCCCATCCTGCCCTTAGTTCCTTTCTCACCATCAGGAGAAGCTCCAGCGTCTGGCAGCGCATCTCGGGCATGGAGAAGAAGCCATGGAGAACAGCTGACTGGCTGCGGGCAAAGCGGAGCCGGGGTGGACGGCGGTCCCTGTCGGCCTCCAGAGTATAGGCCAGAGCTGCAAATAGACAGAGCGCTCAGCAAGGGGCTGGGAGACTTGCTCCCCCTTGCCCTGCACCCCAGCACTCACTGATGTTTCGCCTGTAGTTGGGGTTCCCGGCACTCTGGTTGTAAGCAAAGCACAGCTCCACCTGCACGCTGTTGGGGGGACACACACGGTGGGACAGATGTCCGGGCCCGGGCTCTCCACCCCTGCGCTGGGCAGAGAGAGACTGCACCCTTCTGGGGAGAGGTGGGCCAGAGCTGGGGCATCCACAGAGCGGGTCTGTGGTGTCTCTGGCCCCTTCCCTCCCATAGAACACAGGGGTAGAGGTCACCCATGGGGAAATGGAGGCTGAGGGAGCAGAAGGACTTACGTGAAGCCATCAGTCAGTGGGCGTCCAGCCCTGTCCTGGGCCCAGATCTCCTGCTCCCCATTCGGATTTCCCAGCCCTGTGCCCCACTTTCTGCTGTTTCCCTTTGCCTCTGACCTAGTACCCCAATCAATTCACACAAAACCCTGGGGGTCATGGCCAACACCATGGTCACTTTCTTAGTAATGTCTTTTTGAGCTCTTGGGGTGTATAAAATGCTGTGCTGAGGACTTCTTATACATGATCTCATTTAATTATGAGATGAATTATTAATTAATTTATTATTTATTTTAGAGAGTTTTTTTTTTCTTTTTTGAGAGTTTTTTGTTATAGGGTATGTGTGCTCACCAGAAAGACAGAGCGAGACAGTAAGAGAGAGCGAGAAATCACCCCCCCAGGGGTGATGGCCACGCTGCAATCCCTTCTCCATTCTCCTCTCAGGATCCTGGGCATGCACGCACATGCATCCCATGTGAGTTTAAGCTACCGGGTCTGGGAATCAAACCATGTTCGACTATGTGGGAGTCCAGTGACGTAGCCATTACGCCATCTGCTGGTCCCTATTTTAGAGTGGTTTTTGCTATAGAGTGGTTTGTGCACTCGCCAGGGAGACAGAGAGACAGAGAATGAGAAATCAACCTCCTCGGGGGATGGCCAAGCCACAACCCCTTCTCCTCCATTTTCCTCTTGGGATTTTGGGCATGCATGCACACACACCAGGCGCGTATTTTAAGCCACCAGGTCCAGGACTCGACTTGCAGTTGACTACATGGGAGTCCGGCCATATAACTATTATACCATCTGCTGGTCCCGAGATAAATTATTATTTAATTATAACAACCCTGGGAATTGGTTATAAATTTTATTTTATAGTCGTGGAATCTGAGACTACTAATTTGCTAAAGGTTACTCTCTCCTTCCCCACATCAATCTTTCCCCTTCCTCTGGGACCTCACTCCTCAGGGCCTGCCCCTACCCAGCAATAGCATAGCTGGGATTTGAACCAGGCAGTCCAGAGCACCTACTCCTGCTATACTTGACTGTCTCCAATTCACCCACTACCTTCTGCAAGAAATTTTGCTTTTTGATGAGGTTGGGTAGAGAAGGTAACACTGACCCCCAAGAATCAAACCTCTAAAAGTGGGCTATCAGGAGTTATCAAAGGAGGGGTAGCCCTGACATGAGGAGGAGTGGGTGGGGGGATTGGGACTAAGAGTCTCACCAGGAGGTGGCTGTGCAATGCGCAGGGTCCAGCACAGCTGGCCTAGCCACCAAGGTCCGGTGGAGGATGTTGATGACAGGCCGGGCCCTGCACAGATGACAGAAACAGGCGGGATCAGTGCCTCCTGCCCAGCCCAGGCCAGGGCGAGGCCTCCAGCTTCAGGGGACAGAGTGGGGATCCATGCAGATGGGGTGGAGGAGAGAAAGCCCCTGTCAGCTGTCTCCCCGGCTCACCGCAACAGCACAATGTGGTCAGACAGGCTCCCTACGAGCAGGTCTGGATAGAGGTTCTCATCCACATCCATCTGGCCACTCAGGGAGTAGCCGAAGGTGGCCAAGCCTGGCAGTCCCAGCTTCTCTGCGTGGATCACCTGGGGGCAGGGGAAGTGTGAGGAGAGGCCCTGGGATAGGCTCTGGGATGTGGGGCCCAGGGAAAACAGGGTGAGGAGAGGAGGGAGAGCCCACCTTGGTGGGTGGGGACAGCAGCCCAGTCCCTGTCCGTCCATACCTGCTGGGGCTGTCTGAGGAGCCCCCTGGAGCTGCTATGGTAGATGTACACTTTGCCCAAGCCCTCGAATGGGGCTCCCACAGCAATGTCTGGGGAAGAGAGGCAGGACAGTGTCAGCGAGGAACTCCAGGCCCCACCCCTCCCTAACCCAGATCTCCAGGCCAGAGGGCCCAGCATGCCATTGCCTTCGCCCTTCCAGGCAGAGCACTGGGAAGGAGCAGAGTTCGGCAGCTCTGGAACCATCTGGGGCCCAGCTGCCTCCTTTCATAGGCGGAAAGTAGGTTCAGGAGCGGGACTTCAGGACTTTCCCAAAGTTGCACAACAATTAACGCCTCAGACAGCCTATACCCCAGATTCCTGACCCCTGGCCTGGCACTTTCGCCTTATAGAGCTTCCCATCTTGCCCACTAACCTCCTTCCTAGACACGCTGGCTCTGCCCATGCTGTTCACCAGCAGGGTCAGAAAAAGACCTGCCAGGTAGTTAGCAAGCACTCATGTCACTTCATCCTCACGGGAGTGCTGTGGGGTAGTGTTCCCACTTTATGGATAACAAACCAGACCTAGAAAACCCAGAGTCACGCAGCTGATGGGCAGAGAGAAGATATTTGATCCATGTCCGTCTAACACCAGGGGCTGGGCTTTTAACCCTAACGCTATAGTAGACTTTGCTTAAATTACCAAGGCTTCTTAAATGTTAACCATCATTTCCACAAAGAAACCACAGTCATTTTCTTATCTTTTTTTCTGATCTTTTAGTTTTTGCTATAGGGTGTGTGTATTCACCAGAGAGAGGAAAAGTGAGAAACCACCCCCAGAGGGGATGGCCATACCACAATTCTCTCTCCTTCCTTTTCCTCTTGGGATTTTGGGCATGCGTGCACAAACCCAGCGTGATTTTCAAGCTGCTTGGTCCAAGACTTGAAACATGCAGTCAGCCATGTGGAATCCAGCTGCCTTAACCACCACACCACCCATTGGTCCCTCCTGGTGTGGTTTTCAAGCCTCCAGGGCCAAGATTTGAATCGCAATTGGCCATGTGGGATCCAGTTCCCTATGGGCAGCACTTAACTACTGCACCTTATACCTCATTCCTGAATTTTAAAAATTTCTTCCAGGGACCAGCAGATGGCGTAGTGATTATGTCATTGGACTGATATGGCTGACTGCGGTTAGAGTCCTGGACCTGTGGCTGGAAACTCACACCGGGTGGATATGCACGCGTGCCCAAAATCCTGAGAGGAGACTGGAGGACAAGGGATTAGGGTGTGCTCATCCCCCAGGGGGTGATTTCTTGCTTTCTGTCTCTCTGTCTGTCTCTGTCTCTCCAGTGAGGGCATGTTCCCTATAGCAAAAATCTCTCTAAAATGAAAAAAAAAATTTCTTCCATGAATGAGAGAGAAACAGAGACTCAGAGAGAGAAAGAGAGAGACAGCACCCCAATGGGGTCTTAGTGTCATGATCCACCCCCAGCCTTAGCCAGCCCCAGATCATGGCAGAGGGTGGTCTTAGATGGGACTCTGGAGCCCTCCCATGTGGGTCAGCCTCACGGAGCACTGCACTATACCATTGTGCCACTGTCCCAGACAGACAGACAGAGAGAGACAGAAAGACAGAAAGCGAGAAATCACCCCCCAAGGGGAATGGCCACACCGCAATCCCTTCTCCTCCATTCTCCTCTGGGATCTTGGGAACGCAAGCACACGCGCCCAGCGTGAGTTTAAGCCACCGGGTCCAGAACTCGAACCGCGGTCGACTACATGGGAGTCCAGCAACATAGCCATTATGCCAACTGCTGGTCCCTCCAGCCCACGTTCTTGAGCTTAACTCCTCAGCTTTGCTACCCTCTCCTCCATCCCACAACCCCTTCCAGAATCATCTTTCACAATTATGTGCTCTAAAACTTTCTCTGAATGCCTACCCCACCCCCCATCATTATCCAAACACAAAGCCCCAGTTCCTCTGCCTGGCTTTCAGAACGGGCGGCTCCCCTCCCTTCTCTACTCGCCAGCTCTGACGTGACGCGATGAGGGTGTGAGTCCTGCCTCTGGGCACACGGCACAGGTTCCCACACTCACTCCTTTCTGTTCCTCTCTGCTGTGCACCCAGCCCAACCTCGCTGCCCAGAGCATGTCTGCCCCTCCAGGAGGTCCCCGAGTCCTGCTGCGCCTTCCAGTCCTGCTCTGAGTTCCCCAGGCCTGGCCCCATCCGGCCTCCTCCGCGGGCCCTGACAAGCCTGGCATACAGTTGGCACTCAGTCAGTGGGGGTGCTGGGGGAGGGGTGCTGGCATACCCTGGAATCCATCCTGGTTGATGTCACCAATGCTGGCCACGGAGAAGCCAAAGGCAGAGCGACTGGGACCGTGAAGAAGGAGGGAGGGGTGGGCAGGGAAGGAGGTGCCTGCCTGGTTCATGAAGACATAGATGGCACCCCCTACCTCCTCCTTTCGCTCAAAGTAGTAGGGAGCGCCCACCAACAGGTCCTGCCACCTGCAGGGGAGAGAAGGAAGGGGCTTGCTGGGAGTCTGAGGGCCTCGATTACACAGCGTAACTCTTGTCTAATGGGCACAATTGGGTCAGAGTGCATGGCTGTGCAAATAACACTTATGGCCACAGGTCACAGGAAGGACAAGGACATGCCAATATGGCCCACTAAACAGAACACAAGTGTCACAGAGAAGCCTTGCAGGCACAGATCATACCCAAGAAGCCTGCTTCCACTGGAGCTGCACAAACAGCAGGCACAGACCAGCGAGGGCAGGTGTCATGCAAACAACATGCAAATGACCAGACTCCCATAAAGCCTGGCTGCGAATCCCTGCAAACACCACGCAAGCCAAGTGTGCTACTCTAAAACCCCCATTTCCCAGACCTGGATGAGGCAAGCCCACCTTCCCCTTCCCTCTCCCTGGCCCCGGAGATGTCCCCAGATTCTCACCCGTCATTGTTCAGGTCTGCGAGGGCAATGGCACTGCCAAAATAGGCGCCCACCTGCGTGCCCTCCAGCACCTGCCTCCGCCTCAGGTCTCCACCTGCCTCCTGGCTCAGCAAGAAGACAGCACCCACGTGTCGGTGCCGTGGGGCGCCTGTCACAATGGTGATGTCCTTGGGGTGCAGGATGGCGCTGCCCACCTGCACCGTGTACCCTGGGAGCGGGGGAAAGTGGTCCATCAAGACCTCAGTAAATTTTGTCTCCTTCTCTGGCCCCATCCTGCCACCCCTCCTGCCCCCGTTATCCTCTACTCCAAGTTAGGAAAGAAAGTAGACCCAGCATCTCCAGGAGCCACACCCCGGAACAGCCCCAGTTCTGCCTCACATTGGCCTGTGAATTCCGTGAGGGGAGGAGCTTGGAACAGGGCCTGCATATAGGCGGTGCTCAATAAATGCATGCGAGTTGAGCTACATGGCACGAGTCACACCTGCACCCTGGTCTCACTCTTCCACCAGGCACTGAGCGTGCGAAGGCCAGTGTGCCAAGGACTGACTGTTCCCCATCACCCAACGGGCCGCCATAACTGGACTCACCAATATAGAGGTTGCCTTGGTCTTCCGGGTCCTTGTAGCTGTACTCAGACAAATCCCAGTCCTTCCGTTGAATCATGTAGCTGTTTCCTGCACAAGGATTTGGAGAGGGGGAGTGGGAGAGTATAAGTTAGCCCCCACTTCTGCCACCATGTCCAGGCCACCCCCACAGGATAATAATAACTCCTTTTATCTGTGAGTACTTTGCCGTTTGCTAGCTTCTTCCTTCATTTAACAGTCCTGAGAGGTGGAATGATGGCCCCATTTTGCGGATGAGAAAAATGAGGCTCAGTCAAGGAAACTGACTTGCTTAGAGCCCCGTGGGAAGCGAGGGGGAGAGACATGGATGGAAGGAAGCCATCCTGGCTCCCAGATACTGGCCATGTCCTAGGCCACAGGTCCTGACTCTCGACATTGAGGTCAGACTGCACCACTATTCCTTTGAGGTCCTGCCCTCAAACCCACCTGTCCCCAGGGCTGCCAAAGTCCTAAAGGACTAGGGGTGAGAGGTTGCCCCTGAGGAAGGGCAGAGGCCTCTGCCTTAGGCCAGCCCAGAGCTGTCACCATGCCCCAAGCTACCTGTCAGTCAGGAGGCAGAGACTGGGGGCTCCCTCTGCAGGTGACTGTGCAGCAGTAACGGTGTGGTAAGGGGAGGGGGTCGCTGTTAAGACAATGTCTGTGATGAAGAGAGGCGATGGAGGGAGTGTGGGCCATCGGACACCTGGCAGGCTGTGTGGGATGGCAGTTACGAGCATGGGCTGGATCCGAGGGAGCACTCTGTAGCCCCTACAAAGATCACCGTATATGTAGCGGCATGAAAGAACGCCATGTGAAAAGAGAAAGTACCAGAATAGTGTGTTTAGTGCCGTTCTATTTGCGTGCGTGTGTTTTTTTAGTGATTGCATATTCTAAAATAAGCCTGGGAGGATCCGTGGTGGACTGTTAACACTGGGAAATGGGATGAGAACTCTTTTCGAAAGTTTTTAAATGGTTAACCTGGAATCCAATGGACTCGTATTCTAATCAGTTTCAGAACCGATTGGTGGCCTTGGGCAATTTGCTTCTCTGAGCCTCGGTTTTCCTTTCTGTAAAATGGGTAAAATACTCATGAGAGTATTTTCAGACCACTTGAGGTCACGTGTAAAGCCCCTCGCATGTATTAAGTCCTTTAAATTAGTATGAGGTCAGCGCGGTTGCTGATATTGGCATGGAGATCCTATCTTCTTTTTTAGAATTATTTTAATTTGGGTCCAGCAGTGGCATGGTGGTTAAGGGCGCCGGACTCCCACATGGCTGACCGTGATTCGAGTCTCGGACCTGGCAGCAGCTCTCTCATTTTCTCTCTCTCACTCTGTCCCTCTCTGGTCAAATTTAAATAAAATAAATAAATAAATAAAGTTAAATCATTCTTAAAAAATCATTATTTTAATTTGTTATTATTATTATTTTTACTTTGCTATAGGGCACGTGTACTCACCAGAAAGAGACAGAGAGGGAGAAGAGAGAGTGTGCGAAAGCAAGCCACCGGGTCCAGGACTCAAACCTTGGTTGACCATGTGGGAGTCCAGCACCTAATCACCATGCCATTGGCTGGTCCTAAAGGGTCCTATCTCTTCCATGACCTAGTGTGGAGGATCTGAGCTGGCTCTCCTAGTGGCCAGCTGGGGATGGGTGGTCTCTGCTCCTCCTCTCTTCTCCATGGTGCCCACCTTTCCAGTTGTAGGCACCGGGGGCCCCGAAGTACACGGTGTTCTGGGTGAAGCCGCCACTGGTGCCGAGCTGGCACATGCCCGTCTCTAGGTAGTCAGTGTTGCTGTTGCACATCTCGTTGTGGTAGGTCTGCCAGTCATCACTGGGGTCCAGCTCTAGGTCGTTGCCCCGCACGTAGCACTTGCCCACCATGCGCCGCTGGTCCTCCGACCCCGACCACAGCACCTGGGTGTAGCGGTGGGCACAGACCTGCGGGCCAACACACACAGCCTCAGCCCATCGCAGGCACCAAGGGCTGGCTGGCTCCTCTGCCTGTGCCCATCTGGCCTTGCAGAAGGAGGGCTAAAGGGGGTCTCCTGGCTATTCTTCCTTCCCACGGTGATACTTAAACCGGCATCTCCTTCCCAGAATTCAGAACTCTGTTCTGAAGGGGAAGGAAGAGGGCAGGCAGGGTCCGGTCTCTCGGGTCTAAAAGGAGCTATCTATCGAGAGGTTAGGGACTTGTTTCTCTGTCCTGTTAGCAAAGGGACCATTATTAAAATAATAACAGTAGGGGTCTGGATGGTGGCACATGGGAAAACAGGACACTCCGTGAGGCTGACCCACATGGAAAGGTTCCAAGTTTGCATACCAAGACCGTCTTGGCTGAGGCTGGGGGCAGACCACGCATTGAGACCCTGTTGGAGGTCTGTCTCTCTATCTCTGCTTCTCTCTCTCTCCCTTTGTCTCTCTTGCTTAAGACAGAAGTAAATGAATTTTAAAAATGTTAAAATAAGGGACCAGCAGTGGATGTAATGGCTGTGTCGCTGGACTCCCATATAGTCAACTCAAACCATATAGTGGTTTGAGTCCCGGACCCGGTGGCTTAAACTCACGCCGGGTGCATATGCGTGCATGCCCAAGATCCCGGGAGGAGAATGAAGGAGAAGGGATTATGGCGTGGCCATCCCCTCTGGGGGGTGATTTCTTGTTTTCTGTCTCTCTGTCTGTCTCTGTCTTTCTGGTGAGTGCACACGCCCTATAGCAAAAACCTCTCAAAAAAAAAAAAAAAAGTTAAAGTAATAATGACACTAATAATCACAGTAGCAGCTAACCCTTGCCGAGTCCTTACGAGATTGTGGGCACAGTTCTAAGTTCACATATTAACTTGGCCTAATAACAACCCTAAGATATAGGAACAGTTTCCCCCATTTTAGATAAAAAAAAACTGAGGCACAGAGAGCTCTGAATCTACTTAAGCTCACATCTAGAGAGAAGCAGAGAGTACTCAAACCTGAGCCTGTCTGGCTCTATGCCTAAGCTCTTTTTAAATTTATTTTATTTTAATTTTTTAGTTTTTTTTTTTTTTTTGCCAGAGGGCATGTATGCTCCAGAGAGAGGGAAAGTGAGAAATCACCTCCTGGGGGGATGGCCAGGCCACAGTCCCTTTTCTCCTTAATTTCTCCTTAATTCTCCTCTTGGGATTTTGGGCATGCACATACGTGCACCTGGAGTGATTTTCAAATTGCTAGGTCCAGGACTCAAACTGTGGAGTTGACTATGTGGGATCTAGCACCTTAACCACGGGCCCGCACCACCACGCCCAGTTCTTCTTCATTTTATTTTAGGCAGGGTCTCACTACGTTGCTCGGGCCAGCCTCAAGGTTGTGGTCCTCCTACCACAGCCCCCCAAGTCACCGTGATTACAGGAGCACAACACTGCACCCAGCCTTTAGGTTGGGCTGGGAACTGAACTCTGGTCTCCCATGAGGCTCGTAGGAGGGGGTGCCCCAGCGCTCAAAGCCTGAGCTCTTGAGCACTATGCCGTGCCCAGCCTCTGCAGACCCGTTGTAGATATTTGATACATGTTTTTCTGGCAAATCACTAGATCAAAATAGGTCATTTGTAAAGCAGCCTGAAGCCAGGCAAAATCCACAATAGACCCGGCTCTTCTTTTCTTGCTCTTTCTGCCTCTTTCCAGCTGCAAGCTTTGTGAGCGTGGCACCCCAGACTGTGCTGAGCTACGGCTAAATTTCTAGTGTTCGCTCAATGCAGGTACTCACGAAAGGTTTGCCGAGTGAATGATGGACAGGTGAGCGTTCAGCTCCTTCCAAATGACCCAGGGTTTAAAATCAGCTGAAATGGACTCCTAGACCCACAGCCATCATCAACAGGGGTCTTGAAAAGGCATTCACAGGGACCAACAGAGGGCATGGCAGTTACGTCGCGAGACTCCCACATGGCCGACTGCGGTTCGAGTCCCAGCCCCAATGGCTTGAAAATCATGCGGGGCATGTGTGCATACATGCCCAAAATCCGGGGAGGAGAACGGAGGAGAAGGGATTGCGGTGTGACCATCCATCCTGGGGGATGATTCCCTCTCATTGTCTCTGTTTCTCTCTCCAGTGAATGTGTGTGCTCTAAGGCAAAACCTCTTAAAACAAAACAAAAGGCATTCACATACTTGATGAAAACTCGAAGCTTAGAACAGTGTTCTAAGGTGACTGAAATCACAGCAGTGTTGGCTATGGGGGTGGGCATTAGAAGTGGGCCCAAGGGAACTTTCTGGAGTGATATAAATATGCTATGCTGTTTTAGATTTTTGTTTGTTTGTTTGTTTGTTTGTTTTAGAGAGTTTGCTATAGGGCACATGTGCTCACCAGAAAGACAGAGACAGAAAGACAGAAAGTAAGAAATCACCCCCTGGGGGATGGCTATGCCACAATCCCTTCTCCTCTACTCTCCTCTCAGGATCTTAGGCACACACATGCACCTGGCATGAGTTTTTAAGTCTCTGGGTCCAGGACTAGAACTGTGGTTGACTACGTGGGAGTCCAGAGACGTAATCATTACCCCATCTGCTGGTCCCAGTATGCTATGCCTTTAATGGGAGGTGGCTATACAGGTGTACACTTTTGTCAAAATTTCATTAAAACTTAAAATCTGTCCATTCCACACTGTGTATTTTACATCCATTAAAAACATGAAAAAAAAAATGTCCATTAGGGACTCAGAAATTGAGACCCCAGAGGCTGGCATTGAAGAGTGGGCAGGAAATGACAAATGATGGCAGGGAAAGGCCCCCGGACCTGAGCTGGGTGAGCCGGGGTCAGCAGACTGTGGCTCTTCCAGTCGCCAGTCTCCCAGGAAGGAGTGCCGGCCAGCGTGGAGCGCCTGGGGCTCTCTGTGCCCTTTCCTCCTCGCCTGGTTCCCACGAGGGGTGAGCAGCCGTTGTGGGTGCAGAGAGGAAGTGGGTGATTCACACAGAACCAGGCCGTGCTGGCCTTGGAAGAGTGCCAGACGCACACCCACCCCCCCACAGGAGCGCAGGGAGAGAGCGACACGCTCGCCCGGGAAAACACGCAGCCACGGGAACACACGTGCGAAGGTCCCAGCACATGCACGCATGGAGGGCCTCTCCGCTGCCCTCCTCTCTTCTCCCCTGCTCCTGGGAGACGAAGGAGGGTAGGGGGAGCCATGCAGACTGCCCACTTACCAGGACTCTGCCTGCAGGGCCCTGACTGGCCACAGTCACTCCCAGCCACATGTCCTCAATAATGTGATGGTTAGGGTTACCTGTGGGCATGGAAGAGATCATGAGCCAGCTCACCCCATACTCCAGGGCCCAAAGTCTCCTGACAGCAGGGGTGGGGCCCTCCTGGACCCTCTGCCTCAGCAGGACAGGCCTCCCCACTCCCGTTCTCCAGCCCACCATTACTTGGAGCTCGGCCAGACCCACACATTCCACTCTCTTCCCAGCTGGACAAGAAGTAACTAGAAACCTAGAAATCACCAGGCAGGCCCCTTCTCTCCTCTGGGGCACTCTGCATGCTGCCCTCCCCGGGGCTCCTGGCCCTGCACAGGTCCAGCCCCTTGACCTCACTTTTCTCTGTGATGTCCATGCGTTCGCAGTCGTCCTTTTGGGGAGTGAGTGGGCACAGGTACACAGCACCGGTCCGGTTGGTGTGGCCATCAGGCATAGCGAGGTCCCGGGGGGCACCAGCCAGGAGCCTGGGGGCAGGGAGGTAGGTGGGCTCAGGCTCAGACTCCTCAAGGCCGGCTTCAAACAGCTTGCCATTCAGCACATGTGTACTGAGCCTCGCTCCTGCCAGGCCTGGGGGTCGGGAGATGAACAGACCCCAGCCTCGCCTCTAGGAGAGCCCAGTGGAGGACGAGGCAAGCAAAGGACCTAATGCCAGCAGTAAATGCCTCGGGAGAGGAGTACCAGGAGCAAGCCAGCTCAGATCGAGCAGAGAGGCTGTGAGGAAGGCCGGAGAGGGGTGGGGCAGATTCTGAGGACAATGCCTGGGTTTGCCAGGTGAGAAGGGAAGCGAGGGCACTTTAGGCAAAAGTGCGGCAGGGCCCGGGAAGCGTGAGCAAGCCCGGTGACTCAGGGACCTGCCAGGCCTGCGGCATAGCCAGAGTCCAGCAAGCAACATCCGGGGAGGGATGAGCGGAGGGTGGAAGGCCTTGGGAGAGCCACGGGGGGCGGTTTAGGCAAGGGAGTGACATGGCCGGATCTGGGTTTGGGAAGGAATGCTTTGGCCTCTGAGATGAAGGTAGACCGGAAGAGAGTAAGACTGGAGGAATCCTGGCACAGGGTCCAAATTCCAGGAGGGTGTGGGGTGGGTGTCCGAAGCCTGGGTCTTTCTCCTTGAAACCACCTAAGGACTTAGATCTCGGAGCCTCCAGGTGACCTAACGACGTCCACCATCCTCTCCACCCCAGGCTTGACAGAGCACCAGGATAGGGAGGGGGCTGCCCTGACACTTCGGACAGTGGGACTGGTCGACAACCACCGCTTTACACTCAAGCCTGCCCACACCATCTTTGGAAATACTGACAGCCAGTTCTCTGCTAACCCACCTCATACCAGAGGGGTGACTGGGACGCAGGGGGGCAGGAATCAGCCTTCAAATACTCTCTTACCAAACAGTACTTAGACAAGCAGCGTCAGAGATCCCTGGGGTATTTGTTAGAGGCACCTTCCTCAGTCCCCCCACAGACTGGTAGAATTTGGGTGCACCCCGATTTGAGAACACAGATCCATTGTGCCTTCTCCCTCCCAATGTTTACTAGGACCCCTCCTCAGTCTTGACAGACCCAGCCTCCTGGGTGGCAGGCACTTCCTCGGTGCCCGGCTGTTTGGCACCAGC
Organism: Tupaia belangeri chinensis; assembly: GCF_000334495.1. NCBI lineage: Eukaryota > Metazoa > Chordata > Mammalia > Scandentia > Tupaiidae > Tupaia > Tupaia belangeri. The sequence goes on along the minus strand of NW_006204028.1, from coordinate 1,516,855 downwards.
AACGCTCTCACCCTGACGCTCCCAACTTGGAGCTTGGGCTCTGGGCCTCCTGCCATTCTGGAAGTACCAGGCAAACTCCCACCTGCAGCCTGTGCCTGGGACCTGTGACTGAGGGCTGTGGGGAGTGGGCAGGGCAGGGCCTGGGCATGCTGGGGCCTGGGGTACCTCCGCCCACTGGGAGTCAGGAATGCACTGCCTGGGGTGCTGAGAAGGGCGGGCCCTCTGCCTGCACCTCACATCTGCAGCTCACCTCGCCCCTGGGGTGCTGAGATGGGCGGGCCCTCTACCTGCACCCTACATCTGCAGCTCACCCCGCCCCAGGGACTTGTTGGGAGCTGGGGTGAAGCTTTCGCAAGCCTAGTAATGTTAAGAGTGACGGCTGGAGGCTGCCAGGGGACAGTGTGGTAGACAGGCTGTTAGTCACCTTTCTCTGGGCTGGGGAGGGTGCTTCGGTGAGCCCACCGCCTGACCAGCCATGGCTATCTGCCCCCTGGCGTGTCCAGCAGTTGAAAGGACATTGGGAAAGGAACATCTCAGCCTGGGAGCCTGAGGGCCTGGTTCTAGGATTTGTTCTGCCTCAGGGATGGTTTCCTGTGTCTGTCTGAGCCTTGAGTGCCTTATCTGTAAAATAGGGACCGAGGCTGTCCGGCTGTCCTGTTGACCTCCGGAGTGGGAGAGGGGCTCATTCTGCAGAAGTGCCTTCTGACTACAAAGCCGACTGCTGACGTCTGTGGCGTCGGGACTGGCCCTGAAAATTCAGGGACCCAGGTTAGGAGCTAGAGAAGAGGGAAAAGAACATTTCAGCTATCTAGCGGGAGCAGGGGACAAGACACGAGTAGCATTTCAACGACCTAAGGGTGTCCAGCAGTCTCTAAGTTGGGGTGGACTCTGGCAGTTGGAGTCATTCTAGGGTGGGAGCTCAGATTTGGCTGGAGGTGGTGGTTGGGGGTGGCTACAATGACCTTAGAGGGGTCCAGACAGCATTCCGGGGAATGCAATATTATGGAAGTGTTGCCCTGTTGCTGCTGTGGGGCAGGAAGTGGCAGAGAGCAGGTTCTCCAGGCCCTCCCAGGTCCCTGGTCTCAGCTAGTAGGGGCGGAGAGAGCCCTCCTCTTAGCCTCCCAAGGTACCGAGGTACGAGCGAGCTAGGAGGCATGAACTAATCCCCTTAGCACCCATACCCTCTCACCCCTCATGCTAAACCAGCCTGAGCCCACTGATGAGGGGAGAGGATGGAGCCTGTGCCCAAACCCAACTCCACACCCCAGGCCCCTCCCTCCTCAGAGATTCCTCAGGGAGCCCCCCCAACTCCTTCTAGAGTATTTTTAGCTCCTTCTTGGCCTGTTCAGAGGCCCTTTAAGGCCCTCTGGCTCCCAGCCTGGGATCCGATGGGTCTGCAGCCAGAGGCCTACACATGGAAGGGGGAAGGCGGGTGTGCAGAGTCAGGTCTAGCTTCTGCCAGCACACAGCCAGGTGTGTACGGCAGGAACCGGAGACTCCAGAGGGTGGGTGGGCCCTAACGGACATGCAGAACAAGTGAAAATTACCATGCCAATGAGCATCTCTGCGGCTACTTGCTATTGGGTCTATCTAGATCAGTCAAAGAGCTACCCCTTCCGGGAAACCTCCACAAACCCTCCCTCTCAGTCAGCCAGAGGTGGGGAACTGTGTGGAGGGATGCCTAGATGCAGCTCTGAGAGCAAGAATGACAGGAGATGGGAGTAAGAGAAGTAGGGGGGAGCAGGGAGCCCCGCAGGCTCTCTGAGGAGGTGAAATGACCTCTCATGGGCTTTCAAACAGCTGCTTCCTCGCCTTCTCGTTTGGCTCCAGCCAGACAACCCCTCCTGGCCTCGGGGGAAGTCTTTGAGCTCCATGTTCCGGAAAAGCTTTTTCTCATCCCAGCCCCATCGCTACTCCTGGAGTAGTTCCGAACTAATGGAACAGCCACATTGAGACCAGCAATATCAGTGAATGCTGGAGAATGGGCCCAGGAGAGTTCAGGGCACCAGGCTGGCTCACCCCAAAGAGAAGAGGCTGCCCAGGAGTGGGATGATGCTCAAAGAAACAGCCCAGAAGGTTCAACTTCCCAGACTCACTTCAGAGGTGCTGGGGTAGCTCCTGTGGGAAGGTTTCCTGGGGTGGGGGAAGAGCATCTAGCACTCAGACCATCAGGCACCCCGTGTTTGACTTCTGGGATACTAGCCACGTGGGTCCCCCTCCTACCACAGGCTAGGAAACAGGGGAGGGGAAGGCTGTCTTAGCCTGCGCCCTGGGGTGGGGTGGGGGCAGCTCTCTGATGCCTGGATGCTGGCACTGGGCCAGCCCTGCTGCCTGAATTAGCCATCTCCCCAGAGCCTGCTCTGACAGTAGCTGAAACGGCGGCCCTCCCTGTCCTTCCTCTACCCTCTACTCCTCCTTACGCTGCCCACCC
>NW_006204028.1:1508595-1513904 GCF_000334495.1 Tupaia belangeri chinensis | reverse complement strand
CCCCTCTTCCCCCCCACCCCCCGGGTGACTCAGCCCTAGACCCAGTACAACGAACTGGAGGGAGCGAAAGAAGGAGGAAGGACAGAGCAAGAGGCCTTGGTCCAGCCGCAGATCAAAAAGAACAAGGCTGTTTTTCTCTTTTCTTCTCCCTTTCCCTAGCTCTTCAGTGTTTTTCTCCATATTTGACCCGTAGGGCATTCTTCGTGTCATCTAACCTCAACCAACGGACATCCTCTTCTGCCTTTGATGAGCTCTGGCCAAGCTCCTTTCACTGCCTCTCTTTCTACAAGACCAGGCTTCCCACCCAATGTAGAGCCCCGCGGCGCAGACTGGTCATTGGAGAGAGCCAGAGGAGAAAGACACCACACGCACAGGCCTCCTCCTGCAGCCAGGCTGCCGTGCCTGTTTGTGCTGTCATGAGCCCTGGAGGCTGCCAGGCACCCGCCCTGCCCAAGGAAACATGTTTTGGAGAACGTGGCAGGTAAGCCTGGCTCCTGCCCACTTCAGGTATGACCTCATTTCCAGGCGCCACAGCCACCCCCGTGCCAGCTTCCAGACACCCTCGTTCCCAGACAATGGAGAGTGAAAGAGAGGGCCCAGAGGTGTCCTCCACGGCCATGAGGTCCGGTCAGACCAGGACACTTGGATTCCCAGGAGGGGGATGACAGAGCAGGTGTTGCGGACAGGGTGTCAGTAACTGTCTCCTTGGGGAACAGTCCCTCTCTCTCCAAGGGGCACTCATGCATCAAGCCTCTTGGTCCTCCCACTGTCCCAAACCTCACTTCCAGAGACTGGAGATTGGGGCCAGGGTTGGGGCAAGCCTCTTAGGTTGTAGACATCCCTGCTGCAGAGATTTGAAGGTAATGGGCAGCAAAGATCGTTCACTCCTGGGTTTGTAACCATTTCTAGAACAAGGCCTTATTTAAGAATGTGAAAGCTGGAGCCAGCAGGTGGTTGGGGCACTGCACTCCCACATGGCCGACCGTGGTTCAGGTCCAGGACTCAGCAGCTTGTTGTCTCACTTTCCCTCTCTCTCTCCCTCTCGCTCTGATTAAGCTGAAAAATGAATACTTAGTTAATTAATTAATTCTTTAAAAAAGAAGAAGAGGACTGTGAAAGCTCCACCCTGGACAAAGTGCAGGCACACACGGTGTTGCCTGTACTTATAGGAGTCTCTGCATCTCCCGACGACGTTCTATGCGCCGCGCGCTGAGTCTGTTCAGGGCCATGAACACTCCCCCGCTCTTTGTCTACGGGTCTTTGAGACGAACAGAAGATGAGGCTGTAGCTGACTTGCTGCTTCCCTTGGGCTATGCACTCAGGCAGCTGTTCACATCTGGCTACACAGCTGGCTGCAGCGAAGCCCAGCTGGTCCCGCTGGCTCCCCTCTTCCCCCCCACCCCCCGGGTGACTCAGCCCTAGACCCAGTACAACGAACTGGAGGGAGCGAAAGAAGGAGGAAGGACAGAGCAAGAGGCCTTGGTCCAGCCGCAGATCAAAAAGAACAAGGCTGTTTTTCTCTTTTCTTCTCCCTTTCCCTAGCTCTTCAGTGTTTTTCTCCATATTTGACCCGTAGGGCATTCTTCGTGTCATCTAACCTCAACCAACGGACATCCTCTTCTGCCTTTGATGAGCTCTGGCCAAGCTCCTTTCACTGCCTCTCTTTCTACAAGACCAGGCTTCCCACCCAATGTAGAGCCCCGCGGCGCAGACTGGTCATTGGAGAGAGCCAGAGGAGAAAGACACCACACGCACAGGCCTCCTCCTGCAGCCAGGCTGCCGTGCCTGTTTGTGCTGTCATGAGCCCTGGAGGCTGCCAGGCACCCGCCCTGCCCAAGGAAACATGTTTTGGAGAACGTGGCAGGTAAGCCTGGCTCCTGCCCACTTCAGGTATGACCTCATTTCCAGGCGCCACAGCCACCCCCGTGCCAGCTTCCAGACACCCTCGTTCCCAGACAATGGAGAGTGAAAGAGAGGGCCCAGAGGTGTCCTCCACGGCCATGAGGTCCGGTCAGACCAGGACACTTGGATTCCCAGGAGGGGGATGACAGAGCAGGTGTTGCGGACAGGGTGTCAGTAACTGTCTCCTTGGGGAACAGTCCCTCTCTCTCCAAGGGGCACTCATGCATCAAGCCTCTTGGTCCTCCCACTGTCCCAAACCTCACTTCCAGAGACTGGAGATTGGGGCCAGGGTTGGGGCAAGCCTCTTAGGTTGTAGACATCCCTGCTGCAGAGATTTGAAGGTAATGGGCAGCAAAGATCGTTCACTCCTGGGTTTGTAACCATTTCTAGAACAAGGCCTTATTTAAGAATGTGAAAGCTGGAGCCAGCAGGTGGTTGGGGCACTGCACTCCCACATGGCCGACCGTGGTTCAGGTCCAGGACTCAGCAGCTTGTTGTCTCACTTTCCCTCTCTCTCTCCCTCTCGCTCTGATTAAGCTGAAAAATGAATACTTAGTTAATTAATTAATTCTTTAAAAAAGAAGAAGAGGACTGTGAAAGCTCCACCCTGGACAAAGTGCAGGCACACACGGTGTTGCCTGTACTTATAGGAGTCTCTGCATCTCCCGACGACGTTCTATGCGCCGCGCGCTGAGTCTGTTCAGGGCCATGAACACTCCCCCGCTCTTTGTCTACGGGTCTTTGAGACGAACAGAAGATGAGGCTGTAGCTGACTTGCTGCTTCCCTTGGGCTATGCACTCAGGCAGCTGTTCACATCTGGCTACACAGCTGGCTGCAGCGAAGCCCAGCTGGTCCCGCTGGCTCTCCCAAAGGGCCAAGGGGCAAATTCAGTGAGATGAGGGGATGAGCCAAGATACAGAACCACCCTGGGGAAGCCTGAGGATACCCAAGGGGGAGACCCAGAACTCTACAACTCCCTGCCTCTCAGACATTCCTTAGCTTTAGGGATCAGGTGGTTGTGCAGCACTAGCACACTGAAACCACGTGGGAAGAAGGGTCCTGGGATTGTGTCCTGGTCCCACGTTCTGGGGCTGTATCCTGGGACCTCCCTAAGCACTCCAGGTGCTTGAATCCAAGCCAGCTGAGACCGGGGTGGATGGCAGCGTGAAGGCCCTATTGGGAGCTCCCGTCCCTTTTTATCTCTTTCTTCGTGGAAGAAATAAATACACTTAAAATAAAAGAAGTTTAGTTTTAGAATCTTCTGGGCTCTTGGCAGGCCCAATGCCATCTGCAGCTGCCCAAGAAGAGAAATAGAACCCCTTTGCTCTGCCATCGTGGGTGGGGCACAGGTAATGGGGGCATAGCCAGGCCCTGCTTCAACAGGAGAGTTTTACTCCGTGGAGAAGTGAGCAGGTGCAGAGCACTGCACACCCATGACCTCGTTAAAGCCCCGCTAATGCCCACAAAGAAGGCATGTAGTTCCCCTCCTCTGACATTGAAAAAATTCAAGGCGGTGATATTAGTGGCAGATCCAAGACAAGAAACTGGCAATGGGACTTGCGAGTCTCTTCTTCCAGGATGCCAGCCTGCCTCTTACAGGCCAACAGGTAGGAAGGCGCCTACAGACGCAGGTGCAACCGCTTGTGGGAACTAGGCGAGGGCGATGCCCCAGCAAGGGGGCCATCTTGCTCAAGGTCACATACAAAGAGGGCAGAGGGCCGAGTCATTATTTACACTTGCTTTCTGGTTGGAGCTTGTCTTTTCACTGCAGCCTCGTGCCATGCAGATCCTGCACTGAAAATCCGTAAACCTTTTCCTGGGCTGGGGCAGAAAGAGCACTGATGGAGATGCTTTTGTGGATGGCCATTCACTCAGGATCTCTAAAAGATGGAGGGCTGGCCAAAGCCCGATGGCAGCTGTTGGGGCTGGCCTGGGAAGGGTGTGGCGGCCTAGGCTCTGCAGACGCCAGTGGACTGGAGGCTAAGTTCAGGCAGGTAGGCTGGGCAGAGTCTGGGCCAGCAGGGCAGAGACCGGAGGCTGGGGCAGAGTCTGGACTTTGACCATTCCATACTTCCTCAAGTTTCTGCAGGTTGCAGCCAGAACTGGGAAAGGTTTCAACGCACCTTTAAACTGACCACGTCTTCTAGGTCAGAGGGGTCAAAAGCCAGGTAAGGGCAGATGCCTGGGATGTCACCCAGCCCAGAGAAGTGGATGGAACCTGACTGACCTGATCCTGACCACTATCCCTCCCTGGGCAGCCTCACCTCCCCGACCTGCCGACCTCAGCACACTCTGAGTCTACGGCAGGGAAGCTTCTGAGAAATGGTCATGCCCCTATGGTACAAGTGCGTATGGTGGGAGTGGGTGGGGAGGGGTGGCCTTCAAACAGCTGGATGTCCTGTTTCCCCTTCCCTCCCCTAACCCTAGTTCTGCGCCTCCTTCTCCTTGCAGCTGTTGGGGAAGGAGAGCAGAAGAAAGAGAAAAACACCATTCCCCTCTTCAAACCAAAACAAACACACTTAGAGTTGAAGATTCAACATGAATCTGTGGAATGCAGGGACGAGGTCTGGTGGGAGGGCGCCACCCTTGGGGGTGTGTGGCAGGAGACCAACCGGGAGTTGGGACAGCTATTCCTTTCTCTTCAACTCCCCCATCCTCATGGGTCAGAGGGAGCGTCTGGACAGCTCCAAACGCACAGGCTCAACCATCACCTCACCCTCGAGCCGCTGAGCAGCTGAGGAGGCCATCCAGTCTGGCTCTGCAGAGGGTGTGGCCGGCGTGGCCGCAGACTAAATGCGAGGTGTATGTGTGTATAGGGGGTGCTCACGGGCTCTTCCCAGACGCAGGGAAGGGGAGCAGGTTAGGTGTTTATCTTGCAATTTACCCCAGTTCTCAGCCCTGGAGAGATGAGACTAAATCTAGGTATTTGGTTGATAGATCCGTAAGGGACCCGGACGGCGGGGACGCCACACACGGGAAATGCAGGAGAGGTCTGAAGGGAGGAGAAGAGGCCCCTAGTCAAGTTCTGGCCCGGTCAACACTTGCTAATGGTTACTGCCTCCCACCCCACACTCAGTTCTCCGCTTCCCGCCAAGCCCTGGCAGCCAGAGGGTTGCCCAGTACCCGCCCCCTTAATACTGGTTTACAAGAAGAGCGGGCACGGGCCTGAAGGACGGCGGGCCCAGGGCTCCAATTCAGCTCCGGAGCCGCACCTTCGCGCACACGCTCTCTCTCCCACCCCACCCCTGCCAGCTGCGGCCCCCCCCTGTCCGTTTCCCTGTGCCGATGGAGGGCGCCGGAGTAGCCGAAGAGGCTGCCCGGGTTCTCGGCCTCTTTCACTACCAGGAATCGGGTGTCCAGGTTGAAAGCGGAGGCGAAGCGGCCGGCGGGAGGCTACACCAAGGGG
>NW_006204028.1:1507171-1507649 GCF_000334495.1 Tupaia belangeri chinensis | reverse complement strand
GAGGAGGCCATCCAGTCTGGCTCTGCAGAGGGTGTGGCCGGCGTGGCCGCAGACTAAATGCGAGGTGTATGTGTGTATAGGGGGTGCTCACGGGCTCTTCCCAGACGCAGGGAAGGGGAGCAGGTTAGGTGTTTATCTTGCAATTTACCCCAGTTCTCAGCCCTGGAGAGATGAGACTAAATCTAGGTATTTGGTTGATAGATCCGTAAGGGACCCGGACGGCGGGGACGCCACACACGGGAAATGCAGGAGAGGTATGAAGGGAGGAGAAGAGGCCCCTAGTCAAGTTCTGGCCCGGTCAACACTTGCTAATGGTTACTGCCTCCCACCCCACACTCAGTTCTCCGCTTCCCGCCAAGCCCTGGCAGCCAGAGGGTTGCCCAGTACCCGCCCCCTTAATACTGGTTTACAAGAAGAGCGGGCACGGGCCTGAAGGACGGCGGGCCCAGGGCTCCAATTCAGCTCCGGAGCCGCAACT
>NW_006204028.1:1505108-1507013 GCF_000334495.1 Tupaia belangeri chinensis | reverse complement strand
CCCCCGGGCCCATGGCTGCGAGCGGGAGCGGGGGCCGGGGCCAGAGCGCGTGAGGTCACGGAGCTACGAGTGAGGACCTGTTCACCTGCTGCCCGAGCCGCCAGAGGACACTGGATCTCGCGGTGCGGTTACGTCCCGGCGTGCTGGTCAGTTTCTCGCTCCCACCCAGACTGGGTCAGTTTCACGCTCCCTAGGGTCTGCGCTTTCCGATCCGCTTCCAAGATTCGCGGATCTGCGCTTTCCGATCTGCTTCCAAGATTCGCGGATCTATTCTCCCGCCTCCCCCGTTGCTTGGTCACGGTCTCTCGCCCACGGCAGCCGGACCTCCAGTTTGTCCCTGCCGCGCCCCCTTGGCCACACTGTCGCCCTGGATCCCGGCTAGGCGGCGGATTTGGGCAAGCAGACCAGTCCACCGCAAGGAGGACTGGAGGGAGGGGCCCCCCTGGAGCGCGCCCCGCCTCCCCTACGCCCAGCCCCGCACCTCCCCACCTTGCGCTCCCAGCCTGGGATTTGCTTTCCTTCCGGGGAAAGAGAAAAGGTCCTGGCTCCGCCACCGCCTCTTAAAGGGGCAGCACCGCCCCTCCCCCCTCATCCGCCCGGTTCCGGCTCCGCCTTCTCCCCCAAACACCTGTCTGGAGCCCCCAGAGGCATGGGTTTCCCCTCTCCGCCCCTCACAGGGAAGCTTCTCCGGTGCAAGAGGAAGTGGACGGGCGGGGCCGGGACGTGGGATTTATCCCGCGGCCCCCCTGCCACTGCTGTCGGGAAGGCGGTTCAGGCTCGGCCAACTCCGCCAGCTTTGCTGCAGAGACCCAGCGTTGGCGCAGCTGGAAGCAGACATCCGCGCCCGGCCGGCCGGAATGCTGGACTCGCCTCCGCAGCGAAGTGAGTCCCTACAAGGTGGCTGGCGGTCTCTGGGCTTTCTTCCTGGCATCCAGCCTCTTCGCCGACTTTGTCAAGATTTATATCTCTTGCTCAGCCACTCCTACCTACCCGATCGGAGCTGGGACTGGCGCCTCGGCAAAGCCAGACATTTGTTTTGCAGTGGTAATAACCAAAATTGCTAACTGTAATTAGCAAAAGAACATTATTTCCCCTAAGGACTGCATGTTCTCGTATCAAGAGATAAGACTCTGGATGTGGAAATGAGCCCCTCAGAGCGCGCTGCATCGCCGGGGAGCTGAGCCCGATTTGCATCCGTTTCTCATTCACTCCTCCCTCAAGGCCCAGCCCAGCAGAGTCGCAAAGGTTTCCTCCCGTCGCCCAGGTTCGCGCTGAGTGTTTGGAAAGTGGGCGGGACGCCAGCCCCACGGGTGTGCAGTGGGTAGTGCCAGGTGGCGGTTGGTGGGCAGGGCCCAACGATCTCCTTTTCCTCAGAGAATCAAACTGAAAGGGAACTTGGAGAAGCCATTATGTACTTTCTGGAGTCTGACAGATTTCCCTATTGCTGCTCAAAGACCCGTTTTCACTAGCGTTCTTTCGTCTGTATATCTTTATAATAATCGTAACAAAAATGCCATGTATTAAGCACATTTACAACGGGAACTATTCTAAGTGCTTTGCAAATATTAAATGAAGTCCTTACAGAAATTTCTGAGATGTTACCTGTTTTGAGATGAAAAAACTGAGGTTCAGGGAGATTCAGGAAATTGGCGAAGGTCATGCAACCAAGATTTCAAGCCTGTATCTGACCCCAGAGGCCTTCTCTCTCTATTTTTTTTTCAGTTTTTCTTATAGGGCACATGTGCTCTCCAGAGAGAGAGACAGAGATAGAGAGAGGGAAAGTGAGAAATCACCCTCTGGGGGGTTGCCCACACCACAATCCCTTCTCCATTCTCCTTTTGAGATTTTGGGCATACACACACACACACACACACACACACACACACACACACAGACACACACACA
>NW_006204028.1:1497199-1505085 GCF_000334495.1 Tupaia belangeri chinensis | reverse complement strand
GCGGGACTGGACCCACCATGCCAGCCATGTGGGATTCAGCACCTTAACCTCCATGCCACCTGCTGGTTACCCCCCCCCCCTTATCCCTTCTTAATCACTTGTGCTAATAATTAATATTTGTAGAATACTTAGGGCAGATCCAGGTTTGGTGGGGCCTGAGGTTTGTATAGTTTGGAACCTCTTTAAAAGAATAAGAATAAAGAGGGGTCGGCAGGTGGTATGGTGGTTAAGGGTGCTGGACTTCCACATGGCTGACCGTGTTTCAAGTCCTGGACCTAGTGGCTTACTTTCTTACTCTCTCTCTCTCTCTGTCCTTCTCTGGTCAAATAAAAATAAATAAGTAAAATAAAGTTTAAAAATTAAAAAAAAGAAGAAGAAGAAGAGTAAAGAATTGGGGGACCTAACAGGTGGCATGGTAGCTAAAGATGCTGGACTCCCACTGGCCCACTGTGGTTCAAGTCCTGACAGTTTTTCTCTCTCTTTCTTTCTCTCTAGTGAGTGCACATGCCCTATAGCAAATTTAAATAATAATAATAAATAAAATTAAATAAATATTTTTAAAAAAAGATAAAGAATTAGGAATACAAAATCAGATTCAGCACCTAAGAAGGGCCTCTAGCCTTATAGATTACCAACTGTTTTAGGTGCAGACTCTTCTCATCATCCCGGCCTCCCTGCGAAGTCAGGATTCTCATCTCTCTTTGACTTGCAAGGCAACGGAGCCTCGGAAGTTACCTGGGTGTCCAAGATCATGCAGTGCGTGGGAGACAGAGCTGGGACTGGAAGTCACTGTCCACAGCTGTGTTTTTAAGAGACAGGCTCTAGGCAGATGGTCAGACAACCAGACATGGCCTAAACAAAAGCAGCTGCGATAACAGCTTTCTCTGTGGTATTTGGGAAGAGGACGCTTGTCCCTGACTGCCCTTAGGACAGTTTGACTCCCAAGCTGCGACTTCTGGAGCCACACAGCCTCTGGTGTGATTCATCCACGGCCCAGGGCCTCCGGGATTAGGAGAAGTCTGGAGTCAGGGACTGGGAAGCTGACCTGGGTGGAAGCTGTGCCCTTGTTCTCCTGGCTGACTCTGGGTCCTCCACTTTGTTCCTGGGGAAGGGGAGACGGCCAGGACCAGGAACGCAGGGGCGCAGGGGCGCAGGGGGGACACTCAGTGTGGATAGGGGTCCTCCTCGAAACAGCTTTGTGAGTCTTGTGATGACAATCAGCTCATGCCAGGCCTTATCTCTTTGGCCATCCCAAACAGGAATGAGCAGCATGTCCGATCCCAGGCCTGGGAGCAGGAAAGGGATGAGTGATGGTTTTCCCACTCCAGGGGAGTGTCTCAAGGGAATGTGGGAGAGGGAGCAGGGGACTGGTCAGGGGAAGGCCCTGGCTTAGGAATGTGGGGGAGTGTCAGACAGATCTAGAGAGGGAATGGGGGTGGAAAGAGAGGTGGAGACCAGAAGGGTTTGGGCTGCAAAGAGAGAGAGAGAGAGAGAGAGATCCCATGTTCATGCTAACGGTCTGAAAACCTCTAGTTTCAGTGGCGTGATCATCCACAGTCTCAATGCATTCCTTGGTTGCCTTATCTGTCAACACTTTATCTGTCAACTCTTCCCCATGGAGAAGGGACCCACCTAGAAATACCCACAGAGAAGCAGGGCATCAGAATAACATGTGAATCGAGATGTCTAAGTCCACGCTTTGATGTTTGCTGACAGCTTTTTGGCCTCACCCTTCCCTCTTCCCCACACCTGGACACACTGATAAGAAAGCCTGGGAGCTCTGGCTTAGAGGGAGGGAGGTTCCAAGCCCCTTCCTGCTTGAACCCTCACTCCCTAAGCACAGTAGTGACCCAGGCCAATCTCCTTTCCTTGTTCTCTCAGATCCTTTGGCCCTACTTTTCCCAGAGATCTCAATTATGTAAAGAATAAGCCTTTCGATCCCCTCTTGGTGTGCATGGCACCATCGGTCTTGACATCCAAACCAAGCCTTGGAAGGGGCCCATCTGTCCCTACAGGTGATCATAACGACGTGTAAACTGTGTTTTTTGTTGGAAAGTCAGGCCGGCTTCCTGGAAGAGTATCTGAATTAAGGGGAATAGAAAGGACAGGTGAGAAGGAGCCTCGAGAGAAAAAAGGCAGAAGAGTTGGGACCTGGTTCGGAGTGAAGTTTTCCCAGCCAAACAACGACAATGTCAGTATTCTATAAAGGTGGTTTCTGTTCCATTTTCATTTTCTTTTTTAGAGGTTTTTGCCATAGAGTGTATGTGCTCTTGGGGGAGAGAATCAGAGACAGACAATGAAAGGGAAAGTGAAAAATTATCCCTGGGGAATGACCACGCAGCAATCCCTTCTCCTCCATTCTTCTGGGATTGGGGCATGCAACCACACATATCTGGAGTGATTTTTTTTAAAGAATTATTTTATTTCACTTTATGTATTTATTTAGAGGGACAGAGTGAGAGAGAGAGAAAGAGAGGGAAAGCGAGAACGCAAGCAGCCAGGTAAGCCACCAGGCCCAGGACTCAAATGCGGTTGGCAGTGTGGGAGTCCAGGGATGTGACCCCTACCCTATCTGAGGCCCAGTTTCCATGTATTTAGCACTTGTGTTCACACCAGTCTTCCCGGCCTGCCCTCTTCCCCAAACCTCATCTCTCTCTCCCTTCTCAGGGGAAGGCCAGTGTTTGAGCAGGTGCAGGGGAGGGAGAAATAGCAAAGGAAGTGCAGTTCAAGTGCAGCTCTGTGCTGCCTTCCCTCCGTGGGCAAGTTACCTTCCAGCTCTGAGCCTGGCTTTCCCCCTCTGTGAAGTGAAGGAGCTGGAGAAAATCCCTCATTATTCCCCAGACAGCCTCCAATGTGTCCCAAGGCTCCTAATATCTGTTGAATTAAGTAGACAAAATCTCTGCAATTGAACTAAGACTCAGGTCTCTATTTGACTTGAACGGGAAAATGCAAATGACTGAGGAGGGAGGCGTGGCAAAGCATTAATGGGCTTATCAGATTTCCTTCTCTGTGACCCAGATGTGGCCTAGCCCAGGCTCAGCTGACTCCTCTGGCTCCACCAGCCTCCAGCCTCCACCGGTCACTGACAACCTGCTACAAACCAGCACAGAGCCGGTCTCCTCAAGGGTAGCAAAGATGAACGAGGGCATCTCAGGAGGCTGGAGTTTTATCCCGCCTCCCAGTCTGGAGGCTCTTGAATGTAAACAGGCTAAACCCACATTTCACCAAAACCTGAGGACAGGCACTGGCCTCTGATGGGCAGGGCCCGTGGATGTCTTTGGACCCTTGCCCCTTCTAGGGTGGCAGCAGTGACCAGTTGACCTCTCCCTCCGAGTTTTATTTAGATGCCTCTCCTCTGTGTCCTGGTCCTCCTCCCCGACTATCTCTCCAGTATTCTCTGCTCCACCCTGGGCTTATTTGTGGTCCCTGTCACCCCAGATGACTCCTTGGGCGTCTGCATTTCCTGATGCGCTGCTGACACCTGCCCAGCTCCTCCACGCTCCAGCCTTGCTGTTGAACTCTCCCCAGTGGCCTCCAGCTGGCTGTTCACAGGCTTCTCAGGATGGGGAGTCCAGAAGGGATTTAGCCTGTCCCCTCCATGTCCCCATGACCTACTCTTCCTTACAGCCTCTGACCCAGTGCCTCATCCCCACACCATGCCAGTCCTTGCCACTCGACCCTTGCACACGCACATCGGTCCACTTGAAAAATAACCACTTATTCTTCGACATCTCTCGTGAGTCTCTGTTTTCTCTGTAAAGCCTTCCCTCCGATGCACGCATGCTAATGCTTGGATACACACACAGAGTCACTTAAATCTTCCAGGCCTTGCACTGGCGTCTAGCCTGGGCTCGAGGTATGATTATAGATTGGTGAGACATGACCTCAGACAAGTCCCTTCACCTCTCTTCGCCTCTGGTTCCTCCTCTGTAAACTGGATGCAGAGATAGCAAATTCAGTTTGGTTGGTCAGCTGCTCGCTCCCTAAGTGGTGGCTGTCATGCTCCGTGGTCATGACAGCACATCCCAGCCTCATCATGGTTGCTAAAGCACAGAAGGACACTGTGTGCCCAGCCGAATTCAGTCAGCCACACACTCTTCATGGCAATGAAGAGAGAGGCCCAGTGGAGGCCAGTCAGAGGCCAGCTCTGTCTCTGTACATTCCCTCCCCCACCCAGGATCCTGTTGGGACAAATGTCTTGGCTCAGTGGGTTGAAAAGGAAAGTCAGAATTCTGAGGCATGAATCGTTGCACCCTCTGACTCACTTCCTCCTCCCTGCCTGCTTCGAACAGAATGAGGCCCTCTGAGTGACACAGGTTGAAGCCTCCTCCCTGCCCCTGGCTGCTGCCCTCACCCCTGAGGGGCTCCTGGGTAGGAGGGCAGGGGAGCCCACTACTGCTGGTATGAAACCTGCATGCAAGTTACAGCAGAGCTAGGGAGTCAGCCATCACCGAGAGCACCGTGGTGGGGAGGCGCGAGGCCTGCTCTCAGGACCCCAGGTCTGAGTGATGTGCAAGGTGCCCATGCCACGGGAGTGTGATGGTGGGGCAGCAAAGTGCCCTTCTCTGTAATGGCTCTCATCTTTCCTGCCAAGATCACAGAAATCCCCACATGGGGCGCTGCACGTATGGCTAACCCCGGGCCTCTGAAGGTTCCTGTTAGAGTGCAGGCAGCCCAGGCAAGCAGGTAGCATGGTGGTTGAGGCACTAGACTCCCACATGGCCAACTGTGGTTCAAGTCCTGGACCTGGCAACTTGCTTTCTTACTTTCCTTCTCTCTTCCTCTCTCTCTGTCTCTCTCTGGTGGGTGCACGTGCCCTAAAGCGAATTAAAAAAATAATAATAAGGGGCCAGCAGGAGGCATGGTGATTAAGGCACTGGACTCCCACATGGCTGACCGCATTCAAGTCCTGGACCTAGAGGCTTGCTTTCTGACTTTTCCTCTCTCTCTCTCTCTCTGTTGCTCTTTGGCGAACTCACAAAAATAATAATAATAAAGAAAAGAAAAATAATTCTCTTAGAAAATAATAAATAAAAGTAAATGGTTAGTTCTTTTTGAAAAATAAAAAGAATATAGGCAGCCCTACCTGGCAGGGAGGGGGCAGGATATGACAACATCGCCCAGAGACCAGGGCCCCGGGGGTACAGATGAGTCAGGCCATGATGAAGGTGGGGGCAGGGAAGGAAAGGGCAGAGCACAGGAAGAAAAAGGGACAATGAATGACTTCCGGAGACAGGTGGGTGGGCAGGGGTCCCTGAGGCCCCAGGCCCTGCCCTCTTTGGTTACTGTTAGCACAACAGGGGCAACGATGCAGGAGGTTTCAACTTCCTGCCAATAAGCACCCCAGGGCCTTGGCCTTTTCTCTCTGGGGTTCCCTTCTGCACCTTGTCCTGGATGAGTTCGATGGGGCCAGGGAGGTCACGGCCACTCTGTTAAATGGCAGGGCTGCTCTGGCCGGCATCCCAACAGGTGCAAGCACAGCCCATCTCCCCTGCAGAGGGACCCGGGAGAGTGCCCTGCGTGGAGGAGACGGGCGTGGGATGCGCGGGCAGGGGTAGGCCCAGCACAGGCTCTGCGGGCTCTGAGGGAGAAGCTTGGGAAAACACCTGTGCTGGGTCTAAGAGCTTGGGGTTCGCTCTGGTTGCCTTGGAGCAGAGGCGTTCACACAGGGGTGATCTGTGAGCCTTCGTGGCTTTGAAAGCTTCCTCTGGAGCCAGCCAATGGCATGGCAGTTACAGCAGCTGTATCTCTCACACCCAGCTGCGTAGTTTGAGTGCCGGACCTGGCAGCTTGAAAAACACACTGGCATGTGCACGTGGGTGCCCAAAATCCTGAAAGGAGGGAGAAATGGAGGAGAAAAGATTATGGCATGGCCCTCCCCCACGGGGTGGTGGTGGTGCTTTCTCACTTTCTCTCTCTCTCTATGGAAAGCGCGTGTGCCCTCTAGCAAATTAAAAAATACAAAAATAAGGGACCAGCAAATGTCATAATTGTTATGTCCCTGGATTCCCACATAGTCGACTGCGGCTTGAGTCCCAGACCCGGCGACTTAAAACTCACTTCGGGCGTGTGTGCGTGCATGTCCAAGATCTCAAGAGGAGATGAAGGAGAAGGAGTTATGGCATGGCCATCCCTCCAGGGAGTGATTTCTCGCTGTCTCTCTGTCTCTCTCTCTCTCTGATAAGCGGATGTGTCCTAAAGCAAAAGTCTCTCAATGACAACAACAAAAAAGTTATAAAGTTATATATATATGTGTGTGTACAAAAAAAAAAAAAAAACAATACACAAACTCTTCCTCTGGTGGAGTCCAGGAGACGTCCCCGCTGGAAGCAGCTGCAGGGCTGGAAATGAGAAGCGGGGAGGGCCTGTCCTATTGCAGGGCAAGAGGCTGTAGGGGGTGGGCTTGAGAGCTGTTTGGGGAAGGAGCGTGGGCAGGAGCTAGTGACTGGAGGGGTGTGGGGACACCAGAAAGTGTGGTTGCTGAGCCTTGGGACCCTCAGGGCCTCCCAAGCAGAGATGCAGGTCCAACCAGCCATCTGCCACAGGCCTCAGACCCCGGGCTCCAGGCAGGGGTGCAGACAGACAGGCAATTGGAGTCCAGGATGGACCTTCTCACACAGGGGCATTCTTAGAGACCGTGGCCAGGGGCACCAGCCTTGGCTTCGATATTGACCAGGTCCTGCCAGCGTGTCCCCATTGGTCAGGCTGGGCCCACGGGAAGCTCACACAGGCACCTTCCCACCCACGGCCAATCCTAGAGCATCTCCCCCGCCCCCGGCACCCTGGGCTCCAGCCCCTCAGCTCTGCCCTCCCTCCCAGCCCCTTGTGGCTCTGGCTCTCTTGTGACCCTGGCTGAGGCCCCCAGGGGCCCCTACATCACTCATCCCATAGCAGTCGTGCCCTCTTCTCTGAGGAGACCTTGCGCACACCCCCTACCAGTGTGCAAATGCCAGCCGGGCCCTGGCCCCACCCCCACCCCCACTGCCTTAACCTCTAACCTCTCACCTCTGGTCATCTCCGAACCTCAGGTTCTGTATTTGCAGCATGGGGATACCCATGCCTGGCTCCTGGGACTGTGGGGAAGATTAACTGAGATCATCTGTGGGAAGCCCCTGGCATGGGGCCCAGCACACTGTGCCCTTCCCTTTAGACAATTGTCACCTGGTTCCAGGAGGCCCTCCCACTCCCCTCTGAGCTGACCTCACTTGAAACCCAGCCTTAGATAGATGCTTTATAAAACCAAGCCCAGCTGCCCAGCCTGAGTCTGTGATCCTCTGCAGACCCTCTGCTTCCTGAGGCCCTCCACTCTTGTCCCCCGGGCTCCCCAGGCTCCCCTGCATCCCGAGGCAGACCTTCATGCCTCAACACCTGCTCACCACCTCCTCCAGGCTTCGCCAGCTGCTTCCTCTGCCCAGGAGGCTCCAGCCTGCTCCTCCTGAGACAGTCCAAGGTCAGCTGAAATCCATCGGCCGGGGTTCCTGGTCTTCCTCTTCCCGAAGCCTTCCGGTCCACCCAGCCTAACCCTGTTCCTCCTTCTGCAGGAGCATTTGCCGCATTTGGCCACACTTGGTCACCTAGCAGCCTGGACGCAGTTGCTTAAGTTCCCTGTGCCTCCGTGTCTTTATCTGTAAGGCGGAGTTAATCATTACACTGTAATCATAGACTCGCTGTGGAGAGTAGAGAGCTTGCACAGTGTCCAGCACAAAGTTAGCTCGGCAAATGTTATTATTGCTTTCTTTTAAGAGAGATTTTTGCTATAGAGCACATGTGCTTGCCAGAGAGACAGAGGGAGTGACAGAGAGACAGAAAGCAAGAAATCATCCCCCAGGGAGGATGGCCACGCTGCAATCCCTTCTCCATTCTCCTCTTAGGATTTGGGGACCCAC
>NW_006204028.1:1491576-1496654 GCF_000334495.1 Tupaia belangeri chinensis | reverse complement strand
TGCAATCCCGCCTCCATTCTCCTCTCAGCATTTGGGGACACACACACACACACACACACACACACACACACACACCTGGCATGAGTTCGAAGCCTCCGGGTCTGGGACTCAAACTGTGGTCAGCCATGTGGAAGTCCTGTGACATAACCACTACACCCTCTGCTGGTCTCCCAAAATGTTGTTTTCTATTGGGTCAATGGTGGGGATGATGCTGGGGCATGGCAGTGGCTCTCTCTCCCCCGAGAACCCTGACCTCGAGACCCCTCTCCCTCCACCCTGCCAACAGCCCTCACTACAGTGCTCTGCTTGGAGTGAAGATAATGATGCGGGTCAAATGGAATGATCTGGTCCATCAAAAAACTCACAACGCCCCTCAGGGACCATCACCGTGGGGCATAGGTGTTTCCACAACCTGGAAGTGGACACCTAAGGACTGGTGGAGTCATTAGCACCTGGGGAGGTGCCCCTATCAGAGAGAAGCCCAGAAGGCCCTCAGGGCTCAGGCTGAGAGCCCAACACAGGAATGGGGAAGCAGGGGCAAGTTGACATCCTAGAAGACTTCCTGGAGGAGGAAAATGGGAAGGGGTAGGCTGATACTAAAAAGGATAATTGTTTTTATTGGGAGTCTCTTTGTGTCAGGTCCCTTCTGTATTTCATAGCCTTTAGTCTTTGTGATAAGCCTGTGAGGTCAGCCAGGCTATCCACTTCTCCAGAAGAGGAAACAAAGGTTCAGACTGGCAAAGTGACTTGCCCAAGGTCACACAGCCCTACGGGAACAAGAGGGCTCAGCTCAGAGCTGAGGCTGAAGCTAGTAGGAGAATTCCAGCCCCAGGCCAGTCGCTCACTCAGACAGGGAGGCTGTGGGCGGGGCGGAAACAGCCACCAGAAGCCAGGGGCACGCGGCAAACAAGGGTGCCAGGAAATGAACCGGACCTTGGGGCCCTTCCTCCCGGCCCGCCCTGTACCCCTGGCTGCCAGCCACCTCACATTCCCAGCCCTTCATCCGAAGGGACCGGGAAAGCTGGCCAAGAGCCCAGAGGATGGCCCCACATTGGAGAGGGACCGGGAGGGTCTCAGGCCAGGAGCAGCTCTGCCAGCTCACCCCCTGGAGGAGAGAGACAGGGTGGGGCCAGGGTTCTCTCCCTCTTGTCTCCCACCACCCAGACAGGGCCATGCGTAGAGGAGGAACTCGGTGCACGTGTTTTGAATGGAGGCAGTCAGTGTCAGCATGGCATTCAAACTGCCAGTAGGACACGTGGAGACTTTGGTCCTGACAGCCTCTGCCCCCACCTGGTGACCCTGGATGAATCGCAGAGCCCTCCCCATCCATCAGATCATCTCATTATCCTGGAAAGAGCACCACCATTGGGTCCCTTCCAGTTCTTTTTTTTTGTTGAGAGGTTTTTGCTATAGGGCGCGTGCGCTCACCAGACAGGCAGAGAGAGACATAGAGACTGAAAGTGAGAAATCACCTCCCAGGGGGGATGGTCATGCCGCAACCCCTTCTCCTCCATTCTCCTCTTGGGATCTTGGGCACGTGCGTGCCCGGCGTGAGTTTTAAGCCACCGGGTCCGGGATGCGAACCGCGGTCGACTACATGGGAGTCCAGCGACATAGCCATTACGCTAACTGCTGGTTCCCGGTCCCTTCCAGTTCTGACGGTGCAGTTCTATGAAGGCTTTTACTCCCTCGCTAACTTGTTACTACAGCAAAATATACATTGAAGAACAGTAAATATATTTTGGTACAAATGAAACAGTGGGCGGAGCTGCAATAATAAGCAAAGATTAATGGGAGAGCAGTGATTTGTTAAGAGCAGGGACTCTTGGGCCAGCAGGTGACATGATGGTTAGGGCCCTGGATTCCCACATGGAGAACTGTGATTCTAGTCCAAGACCTGGTGGCTTTCTCTCTCTCTCTCTCTCTCGTGTGCACACGTACTCTACAGAAAATTAAATATAATAATTAATGAATTAATTAAAAAGAGCAGCAACTCTCAAGTCAAGTAGCCTGGGTTCAAATTCTCCTTCCCTCATTTGCTCACTGTGTAACCATGGGTAAGTTACTTGAACCATGCTGAGATTCTGTTTTCTCATCTGTGAAACGGGGATAAGGGAGTATATGCCTTATAGGGTCACTGTAAGAATCAGATGAGACAGTACAAGTGACGTGCTTAGGAAAATGTCTGGTGCATAGCAAGTGTGCAATAGATGTTAGCTCTAGGGGCTGGCAGGTAGTTAAGGGTGTTAGACTCCAACATGGCTGACCACGGTTCGAGTCCCAGACCTGGCAGCTGGTTTTCTCACTTCCTTTCTTTCTCTCTCTCTTCCTATCTGGTCAAAATTTAAGTAAGTAAATAAAAGAAGTTAAATAAAATAATTCTTAAAAAAATAAATAGATGCTAGCTCTCGTTCCTTGGAGGGTGTGTGAATCCAGCAGGCAAAGTCACGTGCGTGTGCCTGTGCTTGTGTGTGCGTGCATCCGAGTGTGGTGAGGGTGGGAAGAAGCGTAAGAACTGCAGGAGTAAGAAGCAGGACAACCCAAGTTTCTTTTTTAGTTTTTTATTTCATGAGAGAGAGACAGGCCCCCTCAACAGAATCGCAAGCCACAATCCCTGTCCCCTAGTCTTTCTCAGCCAGTCAAGAGCATGCCCAGTGTGTACAAGCTGAACCAGGAACTGAACCCCCATCTTCCACATGGCTCCAGCACTGCAGTATTGCACTACCTCTGTGACACTGCAGCTAGGAAAACCCGTTTCCTTTCTCTTTTTTCTTTTCTTTCTTTTTTTGCTTTAAGAGCCTATGTGCTCACCAGAGACAGAGAGAGATGGAGAGACAGAAAGTGAGAAATCACCCTTGGGAGGATGGCCATGCCGCAATCTCTTCTCCTCTATTTTCCACTTGGGATTTGGGGCATGCACGCACATGTGCCCGGCATGAATTTAAGCCACTGAGTCCAGGATTCAAACCGCAGTTGACTCATGGGTGTCCAGTGATGTAGCCATTATGCCATCTGCTGGTCCCGTGTGATGTGAGGAATTGTGATGTGACCATCCCCCCAGGGGGTGATTTCTCACTGTCTGTCTCTGTCTCTCTGATAAGAGCACATGCCCTATAGCAAAAATCTCTCTAAAAGCTACCAGATCTGAGACTTGAACCAGGGTCAACTACATGAGAGTCCCACAACGTGACCATTATGCCATCTGCTGGGCCCAGTTTTCTTTTCTTTAAATTGCCAGAGAGTGCAAGCACTCACCAGAGAGATAGACAGAGACACACACACACACACACACACACAGAGGGAGAGCATCCCCCAAGGGTCGTGTCATCCCACAATCCCTTCTCCTCTATTTCTCTGTCCTGTCAGAAATTGAGACACATAGGAACACATGCCCAGTATGTTTTATTAGGCTGCTGGGGCTGGGATGGAAATAGCGGTCAAACATGTGAGATCTGGCTCCCTTAACCATTAGGCTGTGAAGCCAGCCCAGAAAACCCAGCTTTCAAATTCAAGTCTAAGCAAGAGGCCAGATCACCTAGATTAGGAAAAAACAAGTTGAGAGCAGCCGTTAAGAGGCCAGGCTAAGAAACTTGGGTCTGATCTTGTAGACTGGCATTTCTCAGATAGTGTATCCCATAGCACCATAGTCCCATGAGATGTTTTATAAATGTACAACATGTATGTGGGGGCAGGGATAGGGAGGAGGACTGGTATCTGTCCCGACCCGGGCGACAGTCAAACAGGTTTCCTGAGGGAAGGAGTGAGAATTCTTCAGGGTCCTCTGTTTATTGTGGGCAGCACGGAGACAACACAGTGTTACAACTCTTCAGGGTCGTCCAGAGACGATGCAGTGTCACAACTCTTCAGGGTCTTCAGGGTTGTCTGGAGACTGTGGGCCAGGGATCGTGGTTATATACATGTTGGTGGGCCGTGACTGGTTGTAAAAGGTGGGCTATGATTGGTTGTAAAAGGTGGGTTATGATTGGTTGCTTTGTGGACCAATCATGAGGTGCTGGATATGCAAATCTGAGGGATTCTAGTGGCCAATCAGAGAATGGTTTTGAAGGTAAGGCTTTTGAAGGGGAGCCAATTGTGGCCTTTGTAATTGTTTGCTCTCTGAGCCTAAGATGGCAATAGTAAGAGACTCATGAAAATGGCCTGGGCAGACTGCTGGTGCACAGCCTCCCACAGGTATCTACATGCTAAAGAATGAGATTGGAACCAGCAGGTGGCATGGTGGTTGAGGTGCTAGGCACTCTCACATGGTCAACCATGGTTCAAGTCCCGGACCTGGTGGCTTGCATTCTTACTCTCTCTCTCTCTCTGACTAATCAAACTGGAAAATAAGAATAATAAATAAAGTTAAATAAAATAATTCTTTTTAATTTAATTTTATTTATTCATTCATTTATTTTAATTTGACCAGAGAGAGACACAGAGAGAGTGAGGGGGGAGAGAGAGACAATGGAAATCAGAACAACTTATTGTGTGAAGGCTAGGAACTTGAAAGACAAAATATTAATAAAATGTGACCCCTGCCCTCTCAGAGTCAGAGAGAGAGAAAAATAAAAACCCATAAAACAAAAAAACAATTACAGGGATCAGCAGTTAGTGTAATGGCTATGTCGCTGGGCTCCCATGTAGTCGACTGTGGTTCAAGGCCTGGACCCAGTGGTTTAAACTCACACCGGTGTGTGTGCGTGCATGTCCAAGATCCCAAGAGGAGAGTGGAGGGGAAGGGATTGTGGTGTGGCCATCCCCCCTTGGGGGTGATTTCTCGCTTTCTGTCTCTATATTTTTCTGACTTTCTGGTGAGTGCACGTGCCCTACAGCAAAAATCTCTCAAAAAACAAAAACAAACAAACAAAAAAATCAAAAACAAAAGCAAAAAAATCCCCCCCAAAATAAAACAAAAACAATTACAATGAAATACAAGCCTATGTTAATAAGCCCAAGTTAGTATAGTAGCAAAAAGAAAATCTTAAAAATCCCTTTTTTTTCAGCAGTGTGTCAAATGGCCAATTATAGTAGCCTGTGTAAAATGTGACTTATTTCAAGGTCTTTAACCAAGCAGTTCT
>NW_006204028.1:1487488-1490931 GCF_000334495.1 Tupaia belangeri chinensis | reverse complement strand
CCCTTCCAGTTCTGACGGTGCAGTTCTATGAAGGCTTTTACTCCCTCGCTAACTTGTTACTACAGCAAAATATACATTGAAGAACAGTAAATATATTTTGGTACAAATGAAACAGTGGGCGGAGCTGCAATAATAAGCAAAGATTAATGGGAGAGCAGTGATTTGTTAAGAGCAGGGACTCTTGGGCCAGCAGGTGACATGATGGTTAGGGCCCTGGATTCCCACATGGAGAACTGTGATTCTAGTCCAAGACCTGGTGGCTTTCTCTCTCTCTCTCTCTCTCGTGTGCACACGTACTCTACAGAAAATTAAATATAATAATTAATGAATTAATTAAAAAGAGCAGCAACTCTCAAGTCAAGTAGCCTGGGTTCAAATTCTCCTTCCCTCATTTGCTCACTGTGTAACCATGGGTAAGTTACTTGAACCATGCTGAGATTCTGTTTTCTCATCTGTGAAACGGGGATAAGGGAGTATATGCCTTATAGGGTCACTGTAAGAATCAGATGAGACAGTACAAGTGACGTGCTTAGGAAAATGTCTGGTGCATAGCAAGTGTGCAATAGATGTTAGCTCCAGGGGCTGGCAGGTAGTTAAGGGTGTTAGACTCCAACATGGCTGACCACGGTTCGAGTCCCAGACCTGGCAGCTGGTTTTCTCACTTCCTTTCTTTCTCTCTCTCTTCCTATCTGGTCAAAATTTAAGTAAGTAAATAAAAGAAGTTAAATAAAATAATTCTTAAAAAAATAAATAGATGCTAGCTCTCGTTCCTTGGAGGGTGTGTGAATCCAGCAGGCAAAGTCACGTGCGTGTGCCTGTGCTTGTGTGTGCGTGCATCCGAGTGTGGTGAGGGTGGGAAGAAGCGTAAGAACTGCAGGAGTAAGAAGCAGGACAACCCAAGTTTCTTTTTTAGTTTTTTATTTCATGAGAGAGAGACAGGCACCCTCAACAGAATCGCAAGCCACAATCCCTGTCCCCTAGTCTTTCTCAGCCAGTCAAGAGCATGCCCAGTGTGTACAAGCTGAACCAGGAACTGAACCCCCATCTTCCACATGGCTCCAGCACTGCAGTATTGCACTACCTCTGTGACACTGCAGCTAGGAAAACCCGTTTCCTTTCTCTTTTTTCTTTTCTTTCTTTTTTTGCTTTAAGAGCCTATGTGCTCACCAGAGACAGAGAGAGATGGAGAGACAGAAAGTGAGAAATCACCCTTGGGAGGATGGCCATGCCGCAATCTCTTCTCCTCTATTCTCCACTTGGTATTTGGGGCATGCACGCACATGTGCCCGGCATGAATTTAAGCCCATGAGTCCAGGATTCAAACCGCAGTTGACTCATGGGTGTCCAGTGATGTAGCCATTATGCCATCTGCTGGTCCCGTGTGATGTGAGGAATTGTGATGTGACCATCCCCCCAGGGGGTGATTTCTCACTGTCTGTCTCTGTCTCTCTGATAAGAGCACATGCCCTATAGCAAAAATCTCTCTAAAAGCTACCAGATCTGAGACTTGAACCAGGGTCAACTACATGAGAGTCCCACAACGTGACCATTATGCCATCTGCTGGGCCCAGTTTTCTTTTCTTTAAATTGCCAGAGAGTGCAAGCACTCACCAGAGAGATAGACAGAGACACACACACACACACACACACACAGAGGGAGAGCATCCCCCAAGGGTCGTGTCATCCCACAATCCCTTCTCCTCTATTTCTCTGTCCTGTCAGAAATTGAGACACATAGGAACACATGCCCAGTATGTTTTATTAGGCTGCTGGGGCTGGGATGGAAATAGCGGTCAAACATGTGAGATCTGGCTCCCTTAACCATTAGGCTATGAAGCCAGCCCAGAAAACCCAGCTTTCAAATTCAAGTCTAAGCAAGAGGCCAGATCACCTAGATTAGGAAAAAACAAGTTGAGAGCAGCCGTTAAGAGGCCAGGCTAAGAAACTTGGGTCTGATCTTGTAGACTGGCATTTCTCAGATAGTGTATCCCATAGCACCATAGTCCCATGAGATGTTTTATAAATGTACAACATGTATGTGGGGGCAGGGATAGGGAGGAGGACTGGTATCTGTCCCGACCCGGGCGACAGTCAAACAGGTTTCCTGAGGGAAGGAGTGAGAATTCTTCAGGGTCCTCTGTTTATTGTGGGCAGCACGGAGACAACACAGTGTTACAACTCTTCAGGGTCGTCCAGAGACGATGCAGTGTCACAACTCTTCAGGGTCTTCAGGGTTGTCTGGAGACTGTGGGCCAGGGATCGTGGTTATATACATGTTGGTGGGCCGTGACTGGTTGTAAAAGGTGGGCTATGATTGGTTGTAAAAGGTGGGTTATGATTGGTTGCTTTGTGGACCAATCATGAGGTGCTGGATATGCAAATCTGAGGGATTCTAGTGGCCAATCAGAGAATGGTTTTGAAGGTAAGGCTTTTGAAGGGGAGCCAATTGTGGCCTTTGTAATTGTTTGCTCTCTGAGCCTAAGATGGCAATAGTAAGAGACTCATGAAAATGGCCTGGGCAGACTGCTGGTGCACAGCCTCCCACAGGTATCTACATGCTAAAGAATGAGATTGGAACCAGCAGGTGGCATGGTGGTTGAGGTGCTAGGCACTCTCACATGGTCAACCATGGTTCAAGTCCCGGACCTGGTGGCTTGCATTCTTACTCTCTCTCTCTCTCTGACTAATCAAACTGGAAAATAAGAATAATAAATAAAGTTAAATAAAATAATTCTTTTTAATTTAATTTTATTTATTCATTCATTTATTTTAATTTGACCAGAGAGAGACACAGAGAGAGAGAGAGAGGGAAAGTGAGGAAGTAAGCCAGCAGTTCTAGGACTTGAACTGTGGTTGGTCATGTGGGTATGACCAGCACCTTAACCACCATGCCATCTGCTGACCCCAATAAAATAATAATTTTTTTTAAGGTTTGAAATTGTAATATATGATATTTATTAAGCACTTACTGTGCTAATTAGTCTAAAAACACAATCCCATTTGCTTTGTACAAGAAGTTAACAAAGTAGAATAATCTTGGTTGAAATTGTTTCTCTCTTAACACTTTCAATACATCTTCCCATTCTTTCTTTGCTTGCATTGTTTCCGTTGAGAAGTCCGGTGTTAGCCTGATGGGGTGACCTTTGTATGTCACTTGTCGTTTCTCTCTTGCCAGTTTTAGTATCTTATCTTTATCAGTGATCTTAGCCAGTCTGGCTATGATATGCCTTGGGGAAGATCTTCTTGGGTTAATTCTATATGGGGTCCTTTGTATTTCTTGAGTCTGGATGCTTGAGTGCCTCTCTACCTGGGAAATTTTCTTCCAAGATTTCATGGAATAGGTTTTCCATGCCTTTATTAGTTTCTTCATCTTCTGGGATACCAATTATTCAGATGTTAGGACGTCTAATGGAATCTAGCATTTCTCATATGTTATCTTCATG
>NW_006204028.1:1483223-1487383 GCF_000334495.1 Tupaia belangeri chinensis | reverse complement strand
CGTTCTAAATTCTATCTCGGACATTTTGGTAACGTCCTCTATTTTTTCAAGAAAAGGAAGGGAGTTACTGTGTTCTTTTGATGGAGACATATTTCCTGCTTTATTCAGACCTGAGGTTCTTCTTCTACTTCTAGCCATTGGGAGATGTGTTCCCTTTGAAAATCCTTCTAAGAGAACGTTTCCTCGAATAGGAGCAAGTGTGCTTACTTCTTGCTTGCTGACAGAGGGATCTCTGGCTTGGGGGTCCCAGGGCTGAAGCTACGGGGGGCAGTCCTCCCTCGAAGTTCCTGGCCCAGGGGTCAAAAGATGGGAGTGGGGTGTCTGTAGCAAATAATTCTTAAGAAAAAAAAAAAAAAAGAATGAGGTTGGACCTCTTCCTTAGACCATGTACACAAATTTAGTAAAAGTGCATTAAAATCCTGGGACTAGCAGATGGCATAATGGCTATGTCACTGGACTCCCACGTATTTAACCATGGTTCGATCCCGGCCCCAGTGGCTTGAAACTCACACCAGGCATGTGTGTGTGTGTATGCCCAAGATCCTGAGAGAAGAATGGAGGAGAAGGGATTGTGGCATGGCCATCCCCTGGGGAGGGGTGATTTCTCACTTTCTGTCTCTCTGTCTCTCTGGTAAGTGCACATGCCATATAGAAAAAAACTCTCTAAAAAAATAAATAAAGGTTAACATCCTAAATATGAGTTAAGCCTATAAAACTCTTAGAAGAAAACATAGGAATAAATCTTTGTAATCTTGGACTTGACTATGGATTCTTAAATATAATGCCAAAAATTTAAGCAATGAAAGGAAAAATAGATAAACTGAACTTTATACAAATTTGAAACTTTTGCTCTCTAAAGGAATTATCAAGAAAGGAAAAAGAACTCACAGAATGGAATGAAATATTTGTAAATCGTATCTGCTATGGGACTTCTATCTAGACTATGTGAAGAACTCTTACAACTCAATAGTGAAAGACATATTATCCAATTTATAGATGAACAAGAGGGGCAGCCAGCAGATGTCGTGGTGGTTAAGGTGCTGGATCCTACATGGCAGACTTCATAGTTTGAGCTCTGGACTCAGTGGCCTGAAAAACAAGCCAGGTGCATGTGCATGTATGTCTAAAATCTCAAGAGGAGTACCTAGAAGAAGGGATTGAATTGTGGTCATATCTACTGAGGGGGTGATTTCTCACTTTCCTTTTCTCTCTCTTTGTCTCTTTCTGGTAAGTGCACATGTCCTATTTCAAAAAATCTTAGAAAAAAAATAAATAAAAGAGCACAGGGTCTGCATAGACATTTGCTATGGTTTGAATATGTCCCCCCCCCCCAAATTTACTGAGCTATTGTGGAACCATTATGATAGGATTAAGAAACTTTAATCCAATTATGGTGTCAAAAAGTAGGGTCTTTGGAAAGAGATAAGGATTAAGGTTATTTGGATGGAGGCTGCATGACTGCGTTCTGGTGGGTTTGTAAGGCAAGGGGATGAGAACAGAAAAGAGGAACTTGTAGATAGCTACTATGCCCAGCTCTGCTCTCACCCTTGTGATGTGACTGAAGTTCTGCAAGATGCCCACTAGATATGGTCCCTGGACCTTGAACCTCCATGCCATGAACTAAATAATTTTTTTTTTGAGAGAGTGAGATATTTTGTTATAGGGCACATGTGCTCACTGGAGAGACAGAGAGACAGAAAGCAAGAAATCACCCCCCCCAGAGGGGATGACCAAGCCACAATCCCTTCTTCTCCATTCTCCTCTCAAGATTTTGGGCACACACGCAAATGGGTTTTAAGCCACCAGGTCCAGGATTTAAACTGCAGTCGACTATGTGGGAGTCTAGCAACGTAACCATTACACCATCT
This sequence comes from Tupaia belangeri chinensis, assembly GCF_000334495.1. Taxonomy (NCBI): domain Eukaryota; kingdom Metazoa; phylum Chordata; class Mammalia; order Scandentia; family Tupaiidae; genus Tupaia; species Tupaia belangeri. Next base: position 1,485,515 of record NW_006204028.1, on the reverse strand, counting down.
GCTGGTCCCCCAAACTTTTATTTTTATAAATCACCTAATCTTAGATATTTCTGTTAGCAACACAAGAGCAGACTAAGGCGCTATTTCTTCAAAGCAGATATAGAACTCGTCAATGAATGTATAAAAATATGTTCAACATCATTAGGCATCAGGGAAATGTAAATCAAACCACAATGAGATACCACTTCATACCCATTAAGTGTGTAGGGTTGGGTGACAGGAATCTGAACACAGGCTTCGGAGGAGATTAGTGGCCCTCTTGCATTCAGAAGGACATTGTCCTCTCCCCAGCTCTAGGAATGGAAGCTTCTCCCCTCTCTGGGCTCCCTGACCTAACCCCCAGGAATTCCCAGACCCTCCCTGGCCCAAGCTGGAGCCCCCAACTGCCCCATTGCTTTCCGGAGAGGATGCTCAGGGACCTGGTCCAGACCAGCTGTGTTTATGTGCCTCTTCCTGGAAATGGGATGGGCACCAGTCTGGTAAGGCTGATGGGAGTGGGAGGCAGGCACCGGATCTGGGGGCCATGAGAGCGCTGGGGGTGGGGCAACAGTGCTTAAGAGCAGGTTCCCTGATCAGGACCAGGTGGAGCCGTGGTCTTGCCCTTTCCCAAGGTACATTCTCCCCTGAGCAGCTCTTCTCCTCCAGGCCTGAGTAGCACACCCAGAGCTCAGGGCTAAGGGAACCTGGGGAAGGAAAATTGGCCTTTAGGTCTTAAAAGTCTTAGTCATCATGGTTAATGTTTATTTGGTACGTAGTATATAGTATATACCTTATCGTGTGCTAAGTACTTTGCATGCATAGCTCATCTGATGCTTAAAATACTCCTATGAGGGAGCCAGCAGGTGGCATGGTGGTTAAGGGTGCTGGACTCCCACATGGCTGACCAGTTCGAGTCCTGGACCTGGCAGCTTGCTTACTTTCTCTCTTTCTCTCTCTTTCCTCTCTGGTCAAATTAAAATAAATGAATAAATAAAGTTAGATAAAATAATTATTTTTTAAAAAATTAAAAAACAAAAACAAAAACCTCCTATGAGGGGCCAGCAAGTGGCATGGTGGTGAAGGTGTTGGAATCCCAATCAGAGGCCAGACAGAGGTCAAGTCCCAGACCTGGCAGCTTGAAAGTCACGCAGGGTGCGTGTGCGCGTGCCCAAACTCCCATGAGGAGAATGGAGGGGAAAGGAGTGCAGCCCCATCCCCCTTGGGAAGGGGGTGATTTCTCACTTCACCTCTCATTATCTCTCTCTGGTGGGCACACCCACTCTGGCAAAAACTTAAAAAAGAAAAAACCTGCTATGAGGTAGGTCCTATTATTATCTCCATTTTCAGGTGAGGAAACTTAACCGGAGAGGATTTCAATAACTTGTCCAATATTACACGGCAAGGAAGTAGACCCAGGAAGTCTCATGCAATTAGATTAGAGAGCGAGTTCTAGAGAGCTAGAACTTAGTTTTAGGGAGCGAACTTGGAAAAGCACAAACTGCCTCCTCCCAGCTTTCCTGCTCCCCAGCACAGCCCGCAGCCACAGCGCCTCTCGAGGCCCTCAGGGTAGGGGCAGGAAGCACCATGACCCCACTTCAGCCATCCTCCTGCAGGCGGCAGGTGGTTCTTTCAGATCCCCAACTGCTTCTTTCAAAAGATATCCTTGTTGGGCCCGTAGGTGGCGTATTGGTTGGGGCACTGTAATTCCACATGGTCAACTGGGGTTCAAGCCCCAGACCAGGTGGCTTGAAACTCACACTGGGTGCATGTGCATGTGTGCCCAAAATCCCAAGTGGAGAAGGGACTGCAGCGTGGCCATCCCCGCTAGGGGGTAATTTCTTGCTTTCTAGATCTCCAGATCAAGATATCCTGTAGTCTCACTCTAAGGCCACATAAAGGGGGAAAGCTTGGGGAAGGTTGCAGGCTGCGCCCCCTCCAGACTCCTGGCGGGGCAGGGAAGAAGCCAAGGAGTTTAGGGGCATCCGCCCGGGGTTGAACCCTTGTAGTCAGGGTGACAGTGGCAGACAGCTCTCCAGGAGGTGCACAGCAGAGTGGGACGAGGGCCTCCATTAACTGCCCAAGGGACAGATGGGATCTGCTCCCATCCCAGAACAAGAAAGGAGAGCCTGGAAGGGCAGAAGCTAGGTTTCAGAAAGAACATCCACCAACAAGAGATTCTGTATGCAAGAGAGATGGTTTGGAGTCTCTGGGCTGCAGAGATACCGGCCAGCCTGGATACAGGGGCCATGGCTGCAAGGGTGCTGCCCTGAGTGATGAAGACGACCATGTTCTTGTCTGTGACCTGGTCAAGGG
>NW_006204028.1:1475714-1482873 GCF_000334495.1 Tupaia belangeri chinensis | reverse complement strand
AAGCTCGGAGGCTGAGGGGTGACACCATGGCTTCCTCCCTCCTCCCCGTGGGGGAGGGGCGAGCATCACTCACTCCCCAAATATTTACGAACAGTGTTCCTAGTCCTGGGCCTGCAGCCAAGGCCCTCGGGTCAGGCCCTGCGCTGTGTCCATTATTCTTGTCTCAGGCAAACGGGCTCTGGACACAGACGCGGAAGCTGGAGGAGGCAGAAGCCTGGCCGGCCTTCCTAGGGGTGGGGTGCAGCACAGTAGCTGGCCCCTCCCCCAGCCCACCCTCCTGGTAAGAACCTGGCTGCATCCCAAAGGCTCTTGGCCTGCTCTTGGAAAGAGAAGCTGGCTGGAAGAGGGGCTCCCAGGCTCCCAGGGTGGGGGGGAGCAGCCTCTCTCATCTCTCAGCCCCCAAGGAGGGGGGCTCCCAGGGCAGGCTGGGTCAGGCAAGCTGCTGCCTGCCTTACATCCTGGGCAGGAGGCAGGCTCAGGAGGCAGAGCCGACAGGAAAAAATAATCAAGGAGCTGGAAAGGGGTGGGGGTGCTATCCTGGGCCCAGAGACCAGGACGGGTGGCCACCTCCCTGGGCGCATGGTCGCATCACATATGGCAGCCTTAGACACACGCCCAGAACTGCCCGCAGTGCAGAGTGGCTGGAGCAGGCCTCTGCGAGTTAAGGTGCCGTTTCTGGGCAAGGAAGATGGGTCTGTTCCTCTGCTTCCTGCTCCGGGCCTGGACAATGTGGGCTGCCCAGCCCCACTCTCACGCACCTGCCAAGTCCCTTCTGGAGCCTTCTCTCCAGTCCTGCCCATAGCCCTCCATTTCCATCCCCTACTCCTGTCTCCACCCCCTCTTCTCATCTCATGTCTACACAGACAGGCTGGGACAGGAATCCGGGTGCCGCCCACCCAAAAGAGGTTTGTTGGGAGGAGGGGCACTCAGGTGTTGAGTCTCCTAGAGCTTTGAGGGCCAGACGCTACCTTCTCTGTCCCTTTCAGGCCCTCACCTTGTGCCCTGGGTTCAGGTGGAAACAGGAACAAACAGCATCTCTCCCCCAGGTGTGGGTTCAGTAGCTCAACCTAGACTTCAGCAGAGCCCCTCCCGAGCAGGTAAACACCTGCTCCCCTTTGCCCATAGAGCCCCTGAGGACCATGGGGGGGCCACCCATCTGCCTCCCTCATGGCCGCTCTGGGGAGGGGCTGTCAGCCTGAGAGGGCCCTAAGGCAAAGGGCTCCTCCTTCCCCACAGCTGGGCTTCCCTGTCTGGCCTGGACTGTAAGTCAGGGGGGAGCTGGGAGCCAGAGAGGGGTTCCCAACTCTGCCTGTCCTGGAGGGGGTAGGCAGGCTGATCTTGCCATGCCAGTTGGGGGTTCTGGAGCCACATCAAGGGTAGGTCCACCGTAGGCCGAGGGTGTCTGGTGACAACTGTGGCTAGCACAGGAGGGCTGAGTGCCTCTCCCAGCCCACACCCTCCTCCACAACTTCCCATCTCCCCCCACACCCCACCTTCCTCTCTCCGGAAAGTCTTCCAGGTGGAGCCAATTCCCCTCTGGCTGACTTAGGAAGGGCTGAACACTCACCCTGCACAGAATCCACACAGAGCAGCTCGGGGGAGACCAGAGGAGACTATCTGCCCCTGGGCTCAGACGTAGGTCAGCGTCGGGGGTGGAGGGGAGAACAGGCCCCTATGCGGGGTAGACGGCTTGGTATGGTCTGTGTGCTGGAAAGCGGGGGAGATGGGGATGAGGAGGGGGACAACCTCCATGATGAAGGCGTGGGAAGGCTTCTGGGCCCAAGACGCGCTAATCTGCCGGCTGCGTTTGCATGAAACCCGAGGGTCAGTCGCACCCACGTGCTCCAAACGGCCAGGCTCCCCCTTCTCCTCTCACATAGAGGAAACACCCTGGAGTGGCTGCACCCCCACTCAAGGGTCCTGGGCGCCAGCCACCCTCCTCTTGCCCTCCTTCCTCTGATCTCCACTTTTGCTTCTCCCTCTCACCTGTGGGCCTTCCTCTGAACTCTGCCAGCCCAGGTGTGGAATGCAACCCCCCTTCCTTTTAATTCCTCCCTGAACACTCTTCACCAGGGCCAGTGAAGGTGGGGATCATTCCTGAGGGGTGGGTGGGGTGACAGAGAAGGGAAGGGGCTACTTGCCCGAGGAGACTCCCTCCCTCTGATGGCCCACCACCTCGTGTTGTGGAGACTTTTCTTCTTTTCTTTTTTTTAAAAATTTGCTGGAGGGTGCATGCAGAGACAGAGAGAGAAAGAGAAAGTGAAAATGCATCCACATGAGGAATGGTCATGCCACAATCCCTTCTCCTCCATTTCTCCTTTGGGAATTTTGGGCACACACGCGTGCGCATGGGCGCACGTGCGCATACACACACACACACACACACACACACACACACACACACACACACATGGCCTGTTTCCAAGTTACTGGCCCAAGACTCCCAGCAGGTGGCCACGAGGGATCCAGCTGCCTTAATCACGCCTACGATTGGCCCATATCGTGTAGGTTTTTAATCTCTCTGTTTTCATCTCTGCCTCTGTCTCCATCTGCACATCTCTCTCAAGAACTCCTGAATGGTCTCCTGAAACCCAGGGTTCTCCAGACTATTAGCTGGAGACCTCTCTCTCTCTCTCTCCTCTCTCTCTCTCTCTCCCTCTCTTTCTCATCCCAAGAGAGCCCAGCAAGGTATTTTCCCAGATAAAGCTCTCGCCTTCAAAAAAGTCTGCTCCCAGATTTTATGATAGCAAATGTACATGTGGCTCCCTCTTTCTTTTTCTTTCTTCTTTCTTTCTTTTTCTTCCTTCCTTCCTTACTTTCTTTCTTCCTTCCTTTCTTTCTTTCTTTCTTTCTTTCTTCTTTCTTTCTTTCTTTTTTTTCTTTCTGCCTTTTGTGTTTTGGAGAGGTTTTTTCTATAGGGCACGTGCACTCACCAGAAAGACAGAGAGAGACAGAGAGACAGAAAGGGAGAAATCACCCCCCAGGGGGGATGGCCATGCCACAATCCCTTCTCCTCCACTCTCCTCTTGGGATCTTGGGCACACACGCACATGCGCCCGGCGTGAGTTTAAACCACCGGGTCCGGGACTCAAACCACGGTTGACTACATGGGAGTTCAGCAACATAGCCATTACACAAACTGCTAGTCCCACATGTGGCTCTTTTCATCCCCATCTACATAGTTGGGAAAAGGGAGCCCTGGAAAAGAAAGAGACTTGCCCAGGACCTTACAGGGGAAGAACAGAGCAGAATAAGAACTTAGGGCTTTTAACTTCCCATCTAAGAACTGTGCGTGACTTGGGTAAATGGATGAGTCTCTCTGGGCCCCCATTTATTTTATTTAACGGAAATGTTTCACTGCAGTGTAACACAGAAAAGTGGATGGGTTTACATGAAATGAACACACACCGGTGTAGCCGTAAGTTGGGTTGAGAAATAGAGTATCTACAGGGTTTCCCAAGCCCCTGTGCTCCTTCTCCAGTCTCAGCCTTCCCGGGGCGTGATCGCCATCCTGACTTACACACCATGGGTGGGTTTCTCTGGGCTGAACTTTCTATCGACAGAATCATAGACTGTGTTCTTTTTTGCCTGGCTTTCTTTCTTTTTTTTAAAGTTTATTTATCTATTTATTCCATGAGAGAGATAGCACTGCTAATGTGGTCTTGATGCCACCGTCCACCTCTAGACAGCCCCAGGTCATGGGCACACGTGTACCAGGCGTGGTCAGGGAGGTGTGTGGTTGCAAACCTGAACCAGCTTCCAGGAGTCCTGCGTTTCACTGCTGCTCCACTGTCTAGGCCTCTGGCTTTTATTCATTTATTTAGCTCGCTAGTAAGCTTGTAAGATCTGTCCATGTTTCTTGTACGTTTCTGTGCACGTCATTTGCAAACATGTCCAGATGTGGAATTGCTGGGTAATGGAGCTGCATGTTAACTTGTTCATTATTATTATTATTTTAGAGAGAGAGATTTTTGCTGTAGGGTGCATGCGCTTGCCAGAGAGACAGAAAGTGAGAAATCACCCCCCAGGGGAATGGCCATGCCGCAATCCCTTCTCCTTCATTTTCCTCTAGGAATCTTGGGCATGCATGTAAACACACCCAGCGTGAGCTTTAAGCCACCGGGTCTGGGACTTGAACTGTGGTTGACTATGTGGGAGTCCAGCAACATAATCATTATGCCATCTGCTGGTTCCAAGAGAGAGAGAGAGAGAGAGGGAGGGAGGGAGAGAGACAGTGACAGGAAAACTGAGAAGTCACTCTCCAGGGTGATGGCCACAACACAATCTCTTCTCTTCCATTCTCCTCTTAGGATTCTGGGCACGCACACACATGTTCCTGGTGTGATTTTCAAGCTGCCAGGTTCAGGACTCAAACTGTGGTTGGTCATGTGGGAGTCCAGCACCTTAACCACTACGCCACCTCCTGGCCCCAACTGCAGTTTATTTTGTTGTCAGAGTGGTGATGTGAACTTCTATTCTCACCAGCTGGGTACGGGTGCTACTTGTTTCACATCTCTGCCAATATTTCATATTGTCAGTCATTTTCATTTTAGCAAATTGTGGTTTCTCCATTTCCCTAGTGACTAATGATACTGAACAGCTTCCCATATGATTATAGATTTGGAAAGCCTTACTTGTAAATGCCTGTTATCTGACTCTGTAGGTTGTCTTTTTACCATTAAAAAAAAAATTAATTATTTACTTATCTATTTGTTGTGATTTTTAAGCCACTGGGCTTGGAACTCAAACTGCAGTCAGACATGTGGGAATCCAGTGTCTTAACTCCATGCCACCTACTTGCCCCCATTTTTTTTTTAAGACAAGGTCTTGCTATTGGGATTTCCCCACCTCAGCCTTCCAAGCAGCTGAGACTACAGTGCCTAGTTCTTTTTCAGATAGGGCCTCACTATGTTGCCAGTCCAGCCTTCAGCCTCCTGAGTCTCTGGGATGACAGACACATACGCCTGTGCCCAGCCTTTAGGTTGGACCAGGAATTGGCCTCCCAGGTGTTCCAGCCTGCAGGGCACATCTTAGCAGCATGTACCACTGAACTGAACCCCTTTCATTGTCTTAATGATGATTTTTGATAAACTGAAGTCCTAATTTTTATTTGTGTATTTATCGTCAGAGGGTGCATGCTCTTTTCAGAGAGGAAAAAAGGGGAAAGAGAGAGAACACCCCCTCCCCCATGAGGCTGGGTCATTTTTGTGTATGGTGTGACGCAGGGATCAAAATACCTTTTCTCCATATGAATATCTGATTGGCCTAGTGTGACTGATTAAAATTTTTTCCCAGAATAGCACAGTAGTGTTACCTTTGTCAAAATAAATGACCCTATTTGTGTGGATCCACTCCAGGGCTCTTTATTCTGTTCCAGTCCATTCTTGTACTAAAAATCACACGTTCTTACTATCTGGTACTAGAAGTCTTCCCGCTTTGCTCTTCTTCATGAAAAATTATTGGTTCTTTCCATTTCCATATGCATTTGAGATTGACTTACTTTTTACTATGCAGAAACACACATACAACATTTCTTCCAAGATTTTTATTGGAATTGCATCAAATCTATAGACTGATGAACATCTTCACAATTTTGAGTCTTCCAATTCATGAACATGGTATATCCCTTTATTCAGGTTATTATATTCCTCTGTTTAGGTAGTTTTAAGAATTTATATTAATGTTTTGGGACCAGCAGTTAGCATAATGGCTATGTTGCTGGACTCCCATATACTCGACTGTGGTTCGAGTCCCTGTCTTTCGGGTGAGAACATGTGCCCTATAGCAAAAAACTCCCCCCTCCCCAAAAAAAAGAAAGAATAAAAAAAGAATTTATATTAATGTTTTGTAGTTTTCTATGTAGTAAGTGATCTTGCCTTGTTTTTTTTTTAGATTTTATGTATTTGAAATTTTTCTGAGAGTTTCTTGTTTGTTTGCTTGCTATAGGGCACATGCACTTGCCAAAAAGACAGAGAGACAGAAAGCAACAAATCACCCCTCCCCCCCGGGGGGGATGGCCAAGCCACAATCCCTTCTTCTCCATTCTCCTCTCAGGATCTTGGGAACACATGCACACACACCCGGCGTGAGTTTAAGCCACCGGGTCTGGGACTCGAATCACGGGCCGCTACATGGGAGTCCAGTGACATAGCCATTGCACTAACTGCTGGTCCCTGAAATATTTTTTTAATTGCCAGAGTGTGCATGCACTTGTAGGAGAGATACAGAGAAACAGAGAGAGGGAGAAATCACCCTACAATGGGACATGGTCATGCCTTATCTTTCACTTCTCCATCTTATTGGGATTTTGGACACCCATTCACACATGCCCAGTGTGTTTGTTAAGCCTGTCGGGCTGGGATTAGCAATGTGATTGGCCATGTGGAATCTAGCTTCCTTAACTACGAGGCTATGTATTTGATATTTTTATTATGTATAAATGATGTTGTACTTTAAAAAAAATTATTTTTTTAAAATAAGAGACAGGGAGAAACAGACAGAGAGAGAGAGAAAGCAAGCTGCCAGATCTGGGACTCAAACCATAGCTGGCCATGTGGGAGCCCGGTGCCTCAACCACCATGCCACCTGCTGGCTCCATTATATTGTATTTTTAATATCCTTCCTTAATAATACATTGTTAGTATATGCAAATTATTTGATTTCTTCTACTGACCTTGTATCTAGTACCCTTGCTAAATTCACTCATTTAGAATACTGTTTGTATATTTGAGGGAGTTTTCTCTATGTAGAATTATGTCATCTAAATATTGGTAGTTTTACTTCTCCCTTTATAACTTCTATAACTTTTTTGTGCCTATTGCCCCATCTGTGACCTCTAATTTAGTGCGGGACAGAAGTGTTGATGGCGGGATCCTTGTCTGGCTCCTGATCTTAGTAGGAAATCTTCTATGATATGTCACCATTGAGCCTGAGTGAGCGTGTGTGTGTGTGTGCGTGTGCGTGTGTGTGTGTGTGTGTGTGTGTGGAGATATACTCTCCAGTACTTTTTTTGGACATACTTTTCTTTTTTGAGAGATTTTCACTATAGGGCGCGTGCGCTCGCCAGACAGAGAGAGACAGAGAGACAGAAAGTGAGAAATCACCCCCCAGGGGGGATGGTCACGCCTCAATCCCTTCTCCTCCATTCTCTTCTCGGGAT
>NW_006204028.1:1450789-1475208 GCF_000334495.1 Tupaia belangeri chinensis | reverse complement strand
TGGGACCAGCAGTTAGCATAATGGCTATGTTGCTGGACTCCCATATAGTCGACTGTGGTTCGAGTCCCTGTCTTTCGGGTGAGAACATGTGCCCTATAGCAAAAAACTCCCCCCTCCCCAAAAAAAAGAAAGAATAAAAAAAGAATTTATATTAATGTTTTGTAGTTTTCTATGTAGTAAGTGATCTTGCCTTGTTTTTTTTTTAGATTTTATGTATTTGAAATTTTTCTGAGAGTTTCTTGTTTGTTTGCTTGCTATAGGGCACATGCACTTGCCAAAAAGACAGAGAGACAGAAAGCAACAAATCACCCCTCCCCCCCGGGGGGGATGGCCAAGCCACAATCCCTTCTTCTCCATTCTCCTCTCAGGATCTTGGGAACACATGCACACACACCCGGCGTGAGTTTAAGCCACCGGGTCTGGGACTCGAATCACGGGCCGCTACATGGGAGTCCAGTGACATAGCCATTGCACTAACTGCTGGTCCCTGAAATATTTTTTTAATTGCCAGAGTGTGCATGCACTTGTAGGAGAGATACAGAGAAACAGAGAGAGGGAGAAATCACCCTACAATGGGACATGGTCATGCCTTATCTTTCACTTCTCCATCTTATTGGGATTTTGGACACCCATTCACACATGCCCAGTGTGTTTGTTAAGCCTGTCGGGCTGGGATTAGCAATGTGATTGGCCATGTGGAATCTAGCTTCCTTAACTACGAGGCTATGTATTTGATATTTTTATTATGTATAAATGATGTTGTACTTTAAAAAAAATTATTTTTTTAAAATAAGAGACAGGGAGAAACAGACAGAGAGAGAGAGAAAGCAAGCTGCCAGATCTGGGACTCAAACCATAGCTGGCCATGTGGGAGCCCGGTGCCTCAACCACCATGCCACCTGCTGGCTCCATTATATTGTATTTTTAATATCCTTCCTTAATAATACATTGTTAGTATATGCAAATTATTTGATTTCTTCTACTGACCTTGTATCTAGTACCCTTGCTAAATTCACTCATTTAGAATACTGTTTGTATATTTGAGGGAGTTTTCTCTATGTAGAATTATGTCATCTAAATATTGGTAGTTTTACTTCTCCCTTTATAACTTCTATAACTTTTTTGTGCCTATTGCCCCATCTGTGACCTCTAATTTAGTGCGGGACAGAAGTGTTGATGGCGGGATCCTTGTCTGGCTCCTGATCTTAGTAGGAAATCTTCTATGATATGTCACCATTGAGCCTGAGTGAGCGTGTGTGTGTGTGTGCGTGTGCGTGTGTGTGTGTGTGTGTGTGTGTGGAGATATACTCTCCAGTACTTTTTTTGGACATACTTTTCTTTTTTGAGAGATTTTCACTATAGGGCGCGTGCGCTCGCCAGACAGAGAGAGACAGAGAGACAGAAAGTGAGAAATCACCCCCCAGGGGGGATGGTCACGCCTCAATCCCTTCTCCTCCATTCTCTTCTCGGGATCTTGGGCACGCACACACACACGCGCCTGGCGTGAGTTTTAAGCCACTGGGTCTGGGACGCGAACCGCGGTCAACTACGTGGGAGTTTAGCGACATAGCCATTACGCTAACTGCTGGTTCCCTGGACATACTTTTCTGATAAGAGAAGGGTCTGAAGGCCTGGGGTGGGGAGCACTGCAGCAGAGAGAGGGAATAGCCTGCTCCTTCCGCATTTAAAAAATAAAGCAGGGTCGCCTTCAAAGAGGGAGAAGCTCTGGGCTGAGTCCCCTCGAAGTCCTTCTTCAGAACCTGGTTGAAACTTTAGTCTAGTAGGTTAGGGTTGTGGGGTGTTCCTCTTTGGCTCTGGAACATGAGTCTACCGGTCCATCCCTGCCATTTCTCAGGGAGCCTGAGGCTCGCTGCCCTGTGCTAACTAGCGTCGAGTCATGCAGCAAGTTAGAGGCCGAGCAAAATCAGAACAGCTCCCCTGCAGCCACTGACCACCCTGAGCTGGAAGGTGGCCAAAGGCAGACGTGCTGTAGGACCAGAACAACTGTATCCGAGTGCTGGGTCCAATACCACAGATGCTGTGTAACGAAGGTGGGCAGGCGAGGTGGGGGGGCGGGGTCAAGGGAAGACAGGGGGTCAGGTGAAGATGGAGCAATGCATTCAAGTCAAGCGCATTCTTCCTCTTCCGGCCGCCCCTCCCCCTCCCTGCCCACTGGGAATGCTCGGAATGTGATGAGCTGATAAGACTAGGACTCCCACTCCACCTGGCACGGACAGGACAGCGTGGAGTGCTATGCCACCCCCACCTTCCAGATGGGGTTTTGGGGAGGTGGGCTGGGGGAGAGTCCAGGGGACATAACCCTGATAGGGGACTGTTTGGAAGGGCCCAGGGGGTGCCTTTGCATGAAGCCAACAGGCCAGATGCCAGGGCTGTGGGCACGGCCAGATGCCTCCCAGCTGAGCTGTGCTATGACTCAGAAGGCACCGGCCTGGGTTGAAGAGGGGCTCCCGCTGCCAGGAAAGCAGGGCAGGAGGAGAGCGGAAGGGAAAGCAGGCATGGTGGGGCCGGGACTCCTCCGGAGGACAGGGCACCAAGGCAGCAGCCAAAAGAGCCATCTGGGGGTGTCCAAAGAAGGTCCCCTGTGGGTGCTACCGTACCCTGCTGGGGTCATAGCCTACAGAGCTGACCGGGCACCTATGGTCTTCACTGAGGTGACCTGGGGGGCAATTGTGTGGGCACCCACAAGCGTGTTCTTTAGAGCCCACCCTGCCCCACCCCCACCTCTCTGCAGACCTGTGCAACCTCCCTCTGCACAGCCACACTCACTCCCCTTCATGGAGTGACAGGGGTCACATTCGTGAGACCTACTGTGTGTTGGGCACTGTGCAAGGTCCCAGGACATGGATGGAGAACAAGTTGGGTCCCTGAGGGCATGGACTGAACAGACAGGACATAGAAGCTTCTAGCACTTGGGAGGCCAGAGTTCTGTGTAAACGCTGGCCTGGGACACCAGGAGGGGAGGGTGGAGCAAGGCTTGAGGGAAGCCTAAGGCATCCAGAAACCGTAGGCCCAGACCCCAGGCCTGCTCCGGGTAGCCTCTTCTTGCTTTCTGGATGGACACATCTGAGACAGAGCAGAGGGAGGGAGGGGGCAGCAGTGCGGCCTGGTGGTTTGAGGCTGGCTGGTTGGAAGAGCAGAGCTGGAGGAAACCTCAGCCCCAGGGACCACTTCACGTCCTGTGCGGCTGCACCTGAGACCTGCTGTGGGCAACCCGAGATGAGGTGGGCGGCCGTCCAAACCTTGCTTGGGGGCCACTGCCTGCTGGCTCGTGCTGGCAGCAAGGAGGCCAAGGGGCACCATCCCGGGTGGCCGCAGTGGGAACCGACCCAGGCAGCAGGCCTTGCCAGCTGCAGCTTGACCCGCAGACGCTTGGCCTCTGCTAACAGCCCTTGGCTGTCCGTGCAGGCTGGCAGGGCGGCTGTGCAGAGGGCTTGTGTAGGTGCCGGCAACACACCACTTTCGTCCCCTCCTCACACCTAGCACAATGCCTGTTGGCCCATATGAGGAGTCAAAAATGCTTGGGGAATAAAAACCATGAATGAGTGATGAGTGAATAAATTAATGATGGATGAATAAACAAATCCATCAACCAACCAGTTAGCTGAGGTCGCTGCAGCCAGCCCTTTCGAAATAGGCAGGCCTGCCACCTGGTGGCGATTATGCTAACAGCAGCCATGGTCTGGGCCCAGCATCTCCCTTCCCCACCCCGCAGAACCCTGGAGGGCAACCATGATGGCTGATCCAGAGGTCACCTCGTTCCTCCTCTGCCTCCTGGCCACATTCCCTTTTTTCCAAGCCACGCAGACACTTTTCTTTTTCTTTATTTTTATTGCCAGAGGAGGCAATAGCACTAGCCTCAGAGAGACTGCGAGGGAGAAAGCACCCCTCACCACGGGGTGTGGTCACACTTCAAGCCAGTCTCCACTTCTCCATCCTGTGGAGACTTTTAAGGCATGCATGCCCTCGCACCCAGTGTGCTTTTCAAGCCAGTTGGCTGGGATTCGAACCACAGTCAGCCATGTGGGATTTAGCTCCCTTAACCACAAGGCTATGGGGCTAGAATCTTTTATTTTATTTTAAAATTTTATGATTTTGCTATAGGATGTGTGCACTTGCATTTGCCAGAGAGAGAGAGAGAGATGGAGAGAGAGAGAGAAAGTGAGAAATCACCCTCCAACACACGGGTGACCAATCCCTTCTCCTCCATTCTCCTTTCAGGATTGTGGACATGCATGCTCACATGCCCAGTGTGCTTTTCAAACCACCAGGTCCAGGACCGGAACCATGCCCTGCGGCCCTCTTCCCCTTTGCCTTAACCACCACACCACTGGCTGGTCTCGCCCCTTCTATTTTCCCGAACACCTGAGGAGGGCTGGCCCTGTGGTCTAATGGTTAGGGAGCTGGATCCTATTTGACCCACCACCCTGTTTGAATCCCAGCCCCATTTGCTTGAAAAACCCCTGGGCCCATGTGCCTGTGTGCCCCAAATCCTACGGGGATGGAGAATGGAAGAGAAGGGGTGCAGCGTGATCACACCCTACTGGGGGGGCTTTCTTCCTTTCTCTCTCTCCTTGTCTTTCTGTCTCTCTGACCATCTAAGGTGCCCTCTAGCAAATGAAAACAAAGCAAACACCTCCGAGGAAAGAGATCCCCTATCTTTGCTCCTAGGAAAAGCCTACCTGGGCGCTGACCTTCGCTTTCCTCGCATTCCCTCGGTCCTCCAGGCTCCCTTCCCACACCCAGCCAGGAAGTCCCGCCCAGAGCCCTGACTGGCAGGAATTCAGCCTGTCACTTCCCCGTCCGTCCGTCCCAGGGTGAGTCTTGCTCCTACCTGGCCTGCTTTCTCTCAAGGGAGAGTTCAGTGGCCTCAGGGACCCAGAGCCACTTGCTGCCATCTGTCCCACAGAGCAGGTGGTGCCGAGGACTCACCAGGTCGGCCATGAGCCCAGCAGCTCTACTACGGGGATGCCCTGGCCTGGAGACAGGCTGTATTGCCACGTGACTCGTTTTCCCCACCTGTGTAACTGGGTTGCTCTGGCTCTGCCATTCAGTGCTCTGTGATAGTCCCCCTCCCCCTGCCTGGCTGCCTCCCCTCTTCAGTCCCCAGGACCAGCTGCAGAGCACTGCGGCTGTCAGGTGTCCCCTTGCTTTCTGTCCCCAGAACAAGCATCCCAGATGTGGTGAGATCACCAGTTGCCTACCCTAAACCTCCATTGTCCTCTTCCTCTTCGCTTACAGAACCCCACTTTTCTTTGGGGCAGCAAGAGTCTCCAGAGTCTTAGCAGGGATAGAACCTTGCTCCAGCACTCCTGAGGCCCCCTCCCCACGGAGCCACTCGAGGGGCCTCAGCAGTGTCCTGGGGAGATCAGCAGTCCCCCAGGCTCCCAAGGCTGCCAGTCCTGGGGTGCTAGCACAGTGCTCAGCCCAGCCCATCAGTCCCAGCAGCTGCACCTGGGCTCCAAGGCTCGTCTCTCACCTAGACAGTTCTGCCACCTGGCGGCCTACAGGGCCATCCTCTTCTCTTTCCCCCTTCCTGCCATAAGACAAAAACTCCCGGGGCCAGCAGGGGGCATGGTGGTTTAGGTGCTGGACTCCCATGTGACTGACCATGTTTCGAGTCTCAGATCCAGGGCTTGAAAATCATGCTCGGTACATGTGCGTGTGTGTCCAAGATCCGGAGCGGAGAATGGAGGAGAAGAGCTTGCAGCATGGCCATCCTCCCTGGAGGGTGATTTCTCACTTTCCCTCTCTCTGTCTCTCTCTCTCTGGCGAGCGCTCTATGACAAAAACCTTTTAAAAAAATTTTTAAAATGCCCCTGCTTTTTCTATGCCTGCCCCTCTCAGGATCTCTGGGGAGGCAACTGTGTGACTAGTCAAAGTTCTCCAGAGAAAACTAACAACACGTGTGTGTGTGTATGTGTGCATGTAAAGAATTTTTTTAAGTAATTTTAATTTCATCAGCAAGAGCCCATTTTTTTAAAGAATTATTTTATTTATTTATTTCATTTGACCAAAGAGGGACAGAGAAAGAGAAAGAAAGCGAGAAAGCAAGTTGCCAGGTCTGAGACTCGATCCATAGTCAGCCATGTGAGAGTCCAGCGCCCTCAGCCACCTTGTCACCTGCCAGCCCCAAAAGGGTTTTTTTTTTTTTTTCCTTTAAATGAGGAATCACATGATAACAAAGGCTGGCAAAGCCCAGGATCTGCGGGGTGAGTTGGACATTGGAGACCCAGGGGAGCCAGCGGAGCTAGAGGTCTAGAGTCCCAGTCTGAGCACCAGGGGAGCAGCTGGTGCAGTTCTTGTCCAAAGGCCACAGGCTCGAGGCCCAGAAAGAGCCATGTCTCAGTTCAGGTCCTGATGTTCTGACTCAAAGGTGGTCAGCCAGGGGTTCTGAGCCCCTTTTTCTCCTCAGGCCTTCACTGAGGAGGCCCGCCCACGTGAGGGAGGGTGGCCTGCTCTCCTAGTCTGCCAATTTAAACCCTCTCATGGAGACACTCAGAGTAATGCTTACCCAAATATCTGGGGACTCCCTCATCCAGTCAAGGGGACAGGTAACTTTTTTTCTTTTTTCTTTTGAGTTTGCTATAGGGTACATACACTCACTGGGGAGAGAGACATCGCCCCCCACAGGGGCTGGCCATGCTGCCATCCTTTCTCTTTCATTCTTCTCTTAGGACTTTGGGCATGCACACACATGTGCCTGGCATGTCTCTCAAGCCACTGGCCTGAGACTCTAACCACAAAGTCAGCCATGTGGAATCCAGCCACCTTAATCTCCATGTCACCTGGTTGGTCCGACCCATGCAATTCACCACCACAGCAACTAACCACCTCAAGTTGCCCATCATCCTGGGGACCACGGCTGTTGAGATACCCCTGCATATCAGCCAGGGCAAGGATCAGAAGGACCTAGCCTCGAGGGAAAAGGCTTCAGGGAGCCCAGCCGAAAGCACACGAGGCGGAGCGGAATAACGTGGGCCAGGTGCCTTCACACTGTACAATGCTTGTGTTCCGCTGCAGAAACACCATCCGTCATCGGTCTGCTTGTCGTTTTGTCCGTAAGGCCGGTTGCTGTGTCAGTGTGGGGAGGTGGGGAGTCCGAGTGGCTGAGCTGAAGGAGATCCACAGAAAAGAGGAGGGTGAATCTGGTCCCCAAGCAGCTGTGAGCCTGGGAGGGGTGACCAGACAGGGAGAGTGTCCTGGGGAGGGTGGGGACTGGGCTGGAGAGAGGGGCTCTCAGAACAGAAAGCAGGAGCAGGCTTCACTGGGGTGAAGGAGGGGCTGGAATTTATTCCCATCACTCAGGAGCTGGCAAACCAATCACAGTAAATGCAGCCGGCCATCTGCTTCTGTAAATAAAATTTCATTTGTATATTGCCGATGGCTGTTTTCTTGTTGTGACGGAGACCATACGGCTCACAGAGGCTGCGATATTGTCTATCTGGCTCTTCGTAGAGCTCGCCAACCCTGCCGCAGCTGGAGCGCTGATTCACTCACAGAACAATCAACACGCACCTACTCCGTGCCGACCGCACCACGAACTCAGGCTGCCGTCACAGACACAAAGGGCGGCATCCTTGCCCTCTTAGACTTTTTTTTTTTTTTTCAAGAGGTTTTTCCCCTAGGGTGCGTGCACTCACTGGAGACAGAGACGGTGAGAGGGAAAGTGAGAAGTCACCCCCATGAGAATTGGCCATGCCACAATCCCTTCTCCTCCATTCCCCTCCCAGGATCTTGGGCACTCATGCACGTTTGCCCTGTGTGATTTTCTAGCCACTGGGTCCGGGACTCAAACCATAGTCAACCGGGTGGGAGTCCAGTGATATACCTGCTGTACCACCTGCTGGTCCCAGAAGTTCTAGTTTAGAAGGAGAGACAGGTAAGCAGGGGCCACCTGACTCACCACAGAGGTGTTCCCTCAGTGAGTCGAGCCACTGTCAAATATCAGAGTGGGCACACCAGCAAAGGCACCACTGAAAACCGTATGAGGGCCACGTGGTGGTGCAATGGGAATGCAAATGGACCCATACAAGAGAGGTTCTGGGTTCACATCCCGGACCTCCCTGGACATGCTGGGTGTACACACAGGCGCCCACATCTAGGCTGGCTGGGGCCGGGGGTGGATCAAGGTTGAGAGTGCCTCTCTATTCTCTTTCACACACATGGACAAGAGAAACAAACAAAAGACACACCAGAAGGTCACGTAGAGGTTAGGGCAGCTGGATCCCACATGGCCAACTCCACAGTTCGAGCTCCAGACCCGGTGGTTTGAAAATCACGCCAGACGTGTGTATGTACGCCCAAGAGAAGACTGGAGGAGAAGGGACTGCAGTGTTGCCATCCTCCCTGGGGGAGGATTTCTCACCTTCCCTCCCTCTCTCTAGTTCTCTCTCTGGCAAGTGCATGTGCTGTATAGGAGAATAAAAAGCTGAATGAACACAGGTGCTCAAATGTAGGGAAGAGGAAAGTACAGAAGGCCAGAGGCTCTCAGTGCCTGAGCACATCGAGGGCTTCTGGGTAGTAGGTTTGGTCTCCAAGGACAGTAGCCCCACAGAAAAGGGGAGTCGGTGAAGTAGTGTGCTCCAGGGCCGTCCCTGAGGGAATCACAAGGCCCTTGGCAGGGCTGGGGCTGCCGGGCCAGAGCTGCAGGGCTGAGTGTGCACAGGGGGGCTTCTAGCGGGAGCCTGCCTCTGTCAGCCTTGCATGCAAGAAGCGTTGCTGCTACAGAGACAGAGGAATGGACAGACCACAGGAGGCTGTGGATGGGCCAGGGCCGGACAGAGCAATGGGGAAGACACGCCTGGTATCTGGGGAGCAGGATCAGTAGCACCCGGTTGCTGACTGATTGCGGCAGATGAGTGAATACCCAGGGCTGAACTGCAGCATGTGGCTGAGGACGGAAGCAGTGCAGGAGCGTGTCTGGGGGTGAGACCAGCTGCATGGTGAGCAGGAGCTGCCTGTGGGAGGTCAGTTAGAGAGTCCAGAAGACAGCGGGTCACAGTCACAGGGCTCCAGACGTGGGGGAAAGGTCAGTGCCGGAGAGCTGGCCTTGAAGCCATGGGGCTGAAGCAAACTGTGCAATGGACTTGCGACCTGAGAGCTGCAGAGAGGCAGGGACAGGCCCGGGATACTTACTGAGCAGCCAGCATGTGCCTGGTTAGTGCGAGGACGGAGCACGGAGCCAGCACGGCCCCTCCTAGAGAGCTCACGGCTGGCTGGGGAGAGAGCCACGTCAACAGACATTCCCATATAATCCAGTAAGTGATCAAACGGACGCGTGTTTGCTTGGCTCCGGGGATCTGGCCAAGAACGAAGTAGCGGAAAGCTCTTTGGCTTCTGGCCCACAGAGTAATGGATGGCAGAGGTGCCTCTGCCCGCAAAGCATCTACTCCATCCTCCGGTTAGGGCCCCTGGGCTCCCCTTTAGGGAACTCCTTCCTTACACTCTGATCAGGTGTATGAGAGGCTAGTTCCCTTCAGCCTCCCTCCCCCGCTGGGGTTAGTACATGACCAGGTTCAGGCCCTCCCTTGACACCCAGTGAGACTCATCCCAGGGCTGTGCCTTCATTGCTAGGATTGCTGGGTAAGGTTAACATGAGCAGGGAGCCACAGACAGCAGGGACGTCGGGGGCCTGCTGCCCTCACAGGGCTCTGCGGTGAGCTCTGATTCCGGCTTGCACAGGCAGAGAGTGGATTTTTGTTTTTGTTTTGTTTTGTTTTGTTTTGTTTTGTTTTGTTTTGTTTTGTTTTAGAGAGACTTGCTATAGGGCATGTGTGTTCACCAGAGAGACAGAGAGAGAGAAAGCAAGAAATCACTCCCCGGGAGGATGGCCACGCCATAATCCCTTCTCCAGTCTCCTCTCGGGATCTTGGGCATGCGCACACACATGCCCGACCTGAGTATTAAGCCTGCCTGGTCCAGGGCTCAAACCAAGGTCAACTATATAACCATTATGCCCTCTGCTAGTCACAGAAGTGCTTTATCCTTGGGATGCTAACTTTTGGGATGCTGATCTGAGACAGAGTCAAACCAAAGAAAATGAGACAACATAAAAATACCATATGTGAGAATAATACACATGTTTAATGCTTTAGTGAAAACTATGAAAATAGGTGTTATTTGAATTATTATTTTTATATATTGATATTTTTATATTACTCTCTATCATTCACTTTTCTAGTCCATAAATACTGTTATTTATTTTTTGAAAGATTTTTGCCATAGGGTGCATGCGCTCGCCGGAAAGACAGAGAGAGGCAGAGAGACAGAAAGTGAGAAACCACCCCCCCCCAGGGGATGGCCACGTCACAATCCTTTCTCCTCCATTCTCCTCTTAGGGTTTTGGGCACGCACGCACACGCACCTAGAGTGAGATTCAAGCCGCTAGGTCAAGGACTCGAACCACTGTCGGCCACATGGGCGTCCAGTGCCTTAACCACTACGCCACCTGCTGGCCCTCGTAAATGCTGTTATTTAAACAAAACAATAGACTAGTTAAAAGAAGCAACTAGTACTAATTAATAGTAGTACCAGTTAAATATTATAAGTAATATATTGTAAGTGTGAGAAGAATATAACATGATTTTTATAATGTCTCTATCTTCTGATATGGCAATTTATTTTAACATTTTAAAAACTCTGTTGGAGGAGCCAGCAGGTGGTGTGGTGGTTAAGGTTCTGGATTCCCACAAGGCTGACCACAGTTTAAGTCCCAGACCTGGAGGCTTGTTTTCTCTTTCTCTGGTGAGTGCACACGCCATATAGCAAATTTTAAAAATAATAATAATAATAAATAAAATGAAACTGGGGCCAGCAGGTGACATGGTAGTTAAGGGCACTGGACTCCCACATGGCCTACCATGGGTCAAGCCCCAGACCTAGTGGCTTGCTGTCTCACTTTTCCTCTCTCCTTCTCTCTCTCTTTTTTTTTTATTTGAAGAGGTTTTTGCTATAGGGCACGTGTGCTTGCCAGGAAGGTAGAGACAGAAAGCAAGAAATCACTCCTCAGGAGGGATGGCCATGCCACAATCCCTTCTCCTCCACTCTCCTCTTGGGATCTTGGGCACGCACACACAAGCGCCTGACGTGAGTTTAAGTCACTGGGTCCAGGACTAAAGCCACAGTTGACTACGTGGGAATCCAGCGATGTAGCCATTACGCCATTTGTGGGTCTCTCCTCTCTCTCTCTTTCTCTCTCACACTCTGTCCCTCTCTGGTCAAATTAAAATAAATAAATAAATTAAGTAAAATAAAATCATTATTTTTAAAAAATTTAAAAGAATTCTTTTTTAAAAATTAAATAAATAATTCTTTAAAAAAAGTCCTGATTGGTTATTTAAATTCTGTAGGTTATAAATATATATATATGTGTGTGTGTGTATGTGTATTTTAATATTTTTGCCATAGAGTGCATGTGCTCACCAGGGAGAGACAGAGAGCAAGGGAAAGTGAGAAACCACCTTCGGGGGGATGACCATCCCACAATCCCTTCTCCCCCAGTCTCCTCTCAGGGTTTTGGGCAGGCATGCATATGTGCCTAGAGTGTTTTTCAGGTTGCCAGGTCAGGGACTTGAACCAGTCAGTCATGTGGGACCCAGTGCCTTAACCACCACACCACCTGCTGGCCCAGGGAGATGCTTTTAAAGCACACAGGAAATTCAAATTGTGAAATCAAAGCTGGATTCTGAATAACTTACAGTTTTAGTAAAGAAATTAAGAAAATTCTATTTAACTTAGCTATCTTTTTCTGGTGACTTGTTTTTTTTTTAAGTTCTAAAGCAATCTTACTTCCAAAACATGAGTAATTTTATTCTGTGTGTGAGTTTTTGTCGTAGCCTAAATGTGGCAGTGAACAAGCAGATGCCGTCAGTTTCATGGCTTCTCTTAGATCATTAGACAGTTTTAGAAACAGAGCGCATAAGTTTCTGTGATATTGTAATCGGCTCTCCATTCTCAGCCTCCATGAATTTTCCAATCGGAGGACAGTCTTCTCATCTTAACCTTTGAGAAGATGATTTCAGAGCAAGACAACATTTTGACATTTTGCCGTAGTCAGCAATCATAGTCGCTGGGTGGGCCCAGGTCTGAACTATCTCCTTCCTCTTACATAAAGTAAAAAATCGCATTAAGTGCTTCTGCACGTCAAAGTGGTCTAGATTTATTTTTATTTATTTATGTTTTCGCTCATCAGAGAGAAAAGCAGAGAGAAACAGTGAGAGGGAAAGTGAGAAGTCATACCCCAGGGTGGGGGGGTGGGGGAGTGGCCATGCCACGATTCCTCCCCCCGCCCCATTCTCCTCTTGGGAATTTGGGCACAGATTACACACATGCCCAGAGTGATTTTCAAGCCACCAGATGTAGGACTTGAATTGCAATTGGTAACGTGGGAGTCCAGAACCTTAACCACCTGCAGGCCCTTCTGCAAATTTTTGAGAAATTGGTCTCTTTTTTTTTTTTGGAGAGATTTTTGCTATAGGGTGCAGAAAGACAGAGAGACAGAAAGTGAAAAATCACCACGGGGGGGGAGGGGGGAGGATGGCCATGCCGCAATCCCTTCTCCTCCATTCTCCTCTCAGGATCTAGGGCATGCACGCACATGCGCCCGGAGTGAGTTTAAGCCACCAGGTCCAGGACTAGAACCGTGGTCAACTACATGGGAGTCCAGTGACATAGCCATTACACCAACTGCTGGTCCTATCTGGTGTGTTTTAAACTGCCAGGTCTGGGACTCAAAACTGCAGTCGACTATGCAGGAGTCCAGAGATATAACCATTACACCATCTGCTGGTCCCACATTGATTAGTCTTTTTTTTTTTTTTTTTTTTCTTGAGAGAGATATTTGCAATAGGGCTTGTGTGCTTGCCAAAGAGATAGCGAGAGACAGAAAGTGAGAAATCAGACCCCAGGGTGGATGGCTACACCGCAATTCTTTCTCCTTCATTCTCCTCTCGGGATTTTGGGCACGCACGTGTCTGGCTTGAGTTTGAAGCTGCAGGGTCCAGGACTTGAACCGTGATCAACTACACGGGAGTCCAGTGATGTAACCATTATGCCATCTGCTGCCACCCCCACATTTATTAGTTCTAATAGATTTTTTTTTTTGGTAGATTGCTTAAGATTTTCTACACAATCACGTCATTTGTAAATAAAGAGTTTTTCTTTTCCTTTCCAATCTACATGCCTTTGATTTATTTTCCTTGTCTTATTGTAGTGACTAGACCATGGTATAATAGAAACGGTGACAGTGGGGGTTGGCAGGTGGCATGGTGGTTAAGGGCGCTGGACTCGCACATGGCCAATCATGGTTTGAGTCCCGGACCTGGAGGCTTATATTCTCACTTTCCCTCTCTCTCTCTCTCTCTAACCCTCTCTGGTCAAATTAAAAATAAATAAATAAAGTTAAATAAAACAATTCTTTAAAAAATTCATTACCTGTCATTATTACATCAACATAAAAAAGGAGCATTTTAAACAAAAAGTTTGACCTTTATAAACTGAAAATAGAAAAGAGAGTGTTTACAACGTCGAAGTCACCTCACAGTGCATGATTTATAAATACTTAAATGCCCATGTGTACGTTGGCAGTGCTAGCCACTGAAGAGAGAGAGCTTTGCAAAGCCGTCCTAGACAGACTCGTCTCCAGTCCAGCCGTCTGGTCACACGGGTGATGCCCGTGCTGCTGCGCTCAGTTTACATTCGTCCCAGCCTCCTTTCTAAGTCTGTAGCTGCCGATGAAAGTGCGATACATCTCCTGCCTTACCTTTGACGCCTTTTCATGAACTCACTTGCGGTAGTAAACTGGGGCAGGTCGTCCACTTCCATCCCGTCACCTTGTCTGACAAGTCTTTACTGAAACTGCAGCCCGGGGAGAGGTGGTTATCCCAGACCATGCGTCGGGACAGCAGCTGGTCCAGGTGGCCGCCACTCGGGCCGGGGGGCCCGCCACTGTCTGGTGGGTGGCGGTAGTTGGCCAGGAGACGCAGGATGAGCTCAAAGTGGGCCTTCCAGTGCTTCTTTTAATTAAAAAAAATATGTATTCAATTACTTTTTTTTTTTTAATTTGACTAGAGAGAGACAGAGAGAGAGAGAAAGGGAAAGCAAGAAAGCAAGCCACCAGATCCAGACTTGTCAGTTGCGTGGGAATCCAGTGCCTTTAGCACCACGCCACCTGCCAGCCTCCTTTTGCTCTCTGAGTAGGTGCTGAACTGCTCTGTGAAGTCGGCTGCCTGCCACCTCCGATACCAGCTCCGCCATCGGGTCAGCAGCCTCACCACCCACCACGGTGCCCGCCGCCATCCAGCCAGTTGCTCAGTTTTAATCAAGTGATGTTGAATTTTATCAGGTTATTTTTCTGCATCTATTCAGCTAACTGTATGGTTTTTCTATTATATTCTGTCAGTTGGGGAATTGTATTGATTTTCAAATGCTAACTCAATACTGAGGCTGGCCAGTGGTTGGTGGTACAAGGGACTGGATTTCCCCATGGCCAATCGCAGTTTGAGTCCCCGACTTGGCGGCTTGCTTTCTCACGTTCCCCCTCTCTCTCTCTCATTCTGTTCCTCTCTGGTCAAATTAAAATAAATAAATAAATAAATAAATAAAGTTAAAATAAAATAATTATTTAATAAATAAATAAATGTTAAAAATAAAATAATTCTTGGAAAATAAGTTAACGCAGTTCCGAGTACTTTTCCAGGAAGTGAAGCGTAGTGATGTTGTTTTCATATATTGCAGCATTACTTTTTGCACATTTCTAGGTCTGACTCGCTAACGGTTTGTTAAGGATTTGTGCCCCTTTGTCGTCCATGAAGACACTGGTCTGTAGCTTTCTTTCCTTGTAATGTCTTTGTCTGGTTTGGGATCAAGGTCGTGCAGACACCATGGAATGAGCTGGAAGTCTCCATCATCTCCTCATTTCTAGAAGAGCATAGACACTTGGGATGATTTCTTCCTTGCATATTTTATAGTATTCACCAGTAAAGACACTTAGGCCTAGAATATTCTTTGTGGGAAAGTTAAATTGCTAATTTAGAGCCATCTGGTGGCGTGGTAGATAAGGAGGCTGGATCCCAAATGGACGACAGCACAATTTGAGTCCTGGATCTGGTGACTTGAAAAATATGTCTAGCGTGCGTGCGTGTGTGTGTGTGTGTGTGTGTGTGTGCATGCATGCCCAAATTCTCAAAAGAAGAAATGGAGACCGGATTATGGCATGACCATCTCCCATGGGGATTGCTTTCTCACTTTTCTTCTCTCTCTCTGTGTCTCTCTCCAGCCAGCACATACACTGTCTAGCAATTATTTTTAAGTTTTTTGTTTTGTTTTGAGAGGTTTTTGCTATAGGGCGTGCGCGCTCGCCAGAGAGAGACAGAGAGACAGAAAGTGAGAAATCACTGCACACACACACACCCGGGGTGGGGGGTGGCCGTGCCGCAATCCCTTCTCCTTCATTTTCCTCTCAGGATCTTGGGCATGCACACACATACGCCTGGTGTGAGTTTAAGCCACCGGGTCCGGGACTCAAACTGCGATCTACTATATGGGAGTCCAGTGACATAGCCATTACACTATCTGCTGGTCCCATGTTTTTTGGTTTAGTTTGGTTTAGTTTGGTTTAGTTTGGTTTGGTTGTTTTTTTGCCACACACCTGCTCGCCAGAGAGAGACAGTGAGAAGGACAGTGAGAAATTGAAATCACCCCCCAGGAGGGATGGCCATGCTGAAATCCCTTCTCCTCTATTCTCCTTCTGTGATTTTGGGCACTCACTCAGATGTGCCTGGCATGATTTTCAGGCTGCCAGGTCCAGGACTGGAACCATGGTTGGCCATATTGGAGCCCAGTGCCTTAACCACTGTGGACGGAAATAATCAACTCTGCAAAAATAATTAATGAGGTTTATTCTAAGCACGGAGTTGCGTGAACTAGGCGAAACATGCCTCTCTCTTAGAGTGATCGGGTACAGAGGTTCCTTTTATTTTATTTTGATTTTGAGAGACAAAGTTTAGAATTTAGTGGAGAGTTTTCCCTTGGTCTTGCCCAAAAAGGTGGGACACGGGAGGGAGGGGGAGCTTGTGTACAGTCCCAAGATACTTTCCCAAGGACAGGATATTGGAAGAGTCCTGTTAACAGTGAGTCAAAATGATCCGTTAATGATTGTGGGCGTGCCTCACCCATTACAGGGATACTACACCAGGGACAGTATATACAAAGATTTCTGTTCTCCAATGGGCCAAAATGGTCTGTTAGTGTTTGTGGGTGTGACTCACCGCAGGCCCCCTCGAAGGGATTTTAGAAACAGGATAAAGCAGTCAGACTTCGGCCCTCAGCGCTATCTCACCTGCTGGCCCTAGCAAAGTATTACTTTTTTTTTTCCTAAATAATTATTTAATTTTATTCATTTATTCATTTATTTTAATTTGACCAGAGAGAGAGACACAGAGAGAGCAAGAGAGGAAAGATGAAAAATCAAGTTGCCGTGTCCAGGACTTAAACCACGGTCAGCCATGTGGGAATGTCCAGCGCTTTAACCACCACGCCACCTGCTGGTCCCGCAAATTATTACTTCTAAAAGAATTATTTAATTTTATTTATCATTGTTATTATTATTATTTTAATGTGCTATGGGGCTCATGTGCTCACCAGAGAGAGACAGAGAGAGAGAGAGAGAGCGGGAAAGTTTTCATAAAGCAAGCTGCCAAGTCTGGGACTCAAACCATGGTCAGCCATGTGGGAGTTCAGCTCCTTAACCACTACACCACCTGCTAGCCCTGCAAGCTATATTTTTGAATGACAAATTTAAGTTAATATATTTAACATCTTGCATTAGTGTGATACACTTGCTGTAACCGACAACCTAATATCCATACACTGTTATTATTATTTTCTTTATTCATCATAGAGAACATGGGCCCACATGTGTGTCCGCCATGAGAGAAAGGAAGAGGAGCGTGCTTTATGTATGTATGTGTGGGTGGGTGTCTGTGTGAGAGGGAGGAGCACCCTCCACCAGGGCCGGTCATGTCCTGATCCCTTTCTCCAGTTCTCCAGCCACTAGGATCTTGGGCGTTCACACGTGTGCCCAGCATGTTTCAGGAAGACCAGGTAGAGGGTTTGAACAACAATCACCATGTGAGATCCAGCTTCCTGAGCAGGCATCAGCCCGGATACATTGTATTATTAGCTAACATAGTTTCCATATAGCGAAGGGGAAAGTGAGGAAGAAAGCCGCCAGGCCCAGGACTCAAAACATCGTCAACCACATGGGAATCCAACACCATAACCACCATGCCACCTGCCGGCCCCAAGCTTCTCATGTCTTGAAAGTTCATATCTTCTCATCATCGAATAGCATTTCGTTGTGTGATTGCACCACAGCCTGTTCAGCCATTCACCTACTGAGGGATGTTTTGGTTGCTTCTAGTTCCGACAGTTATGAAAAAAGTTGCTATAAATGCTTGTGTGCACCATTTTTAGACATGTAAGTTTCCATCTCATTCAGGTAAAAAAAAATCTTGGCCTGACCCAGCTGAAGCAAAGCACTGCTAAGGTGTTGTGTTCCGCAGACTGGGATCCCACTGGAGATCTGGGTTTGATTTCTGCTCCAACCTAAATGGGGGGCCTGGTGGTGTGTTCCTGTAATCCCAGCAGTTTGGGAGGCAGAGGTAGGAGGAGCGCAAGGGTGAAGCTGGCCTGGGTGATATAAGGAGAACTTGTCTAAAAAAGGGTTGGGGGTATTTAGACATTGTCTTAAAAAGCCAGTGGCATGGAGGCAGCTGGATTCTACATGGCCAGCTGTGCAGTTTGAGTCTCAGTCCTGGCAGCCCGAAAATTACACTGGACACGTGTGGATGCATGCCCCAAATTCAAATTCTCAGAGGAGAAGGGATTGCAGCATGGTCATCCCCCTGGAGGGTGATTTCTCATTTTCCCTCTTTCTCTCTTGCGAACACACACACCCTATAGCAATAAGTCAATAAATAAATAAATAAATAAATAAATAAACAAAGTTTAAAAAAAAAAGAGGTGTGATGGTACATGCATACTTGTAGTTCCAGCTGGAAGAATGAGGCAGGAGGATTATGACACAGTGAAACCCTGTCATTTCCTTTCTTTCCTTTTTAAAGATTTACTTATTTACTTTTATTTGTTATTATTATTTATTTTTTAAATTTGACCAGAGGGAGACAGAGAGAGGGGAGAAAGTGAGAAAGCACGTCGCCAGGTCCAGGACTCGAATCACGGTGGACCATTTGGAAGTCCAGTCTCTTAACCACCATGCCACTGGCTGCCCTCCTCCCCCCTCAAAAAGAAAAAAACCCTATCTTACCAAAAAAACAAAACTAGGAGCACCATTGCTGGCTAGTACAGCAAGATTATGTTTAGCTTTGTAACAAAGTGCCAAACTATCATCCAAAGTGACTATCATTTTGCATTCTATGCCCCCAGCAACAGAGTTCCTGTTGCTCTGTTGGTTGGTTGTAAAGAATATCACACACACACACATATATATACACACACACACATATAAATTATTCTATTTAATTTTATTTATGTATTTATTTCTAGAGGTTTTTGCTATAGGGTGCATGCTCTTGCTAAAAGTTCAGATAGAGACAGAAAGTGAGAAATCACCCCCAGGGGGATGGCCACACTGCAATTCCTTCCTCTCTATTCTCCTCTCAGGATCTTGGGCATGCACACCCAAGTGCCCGGCATGAGTTTAAGTCACTGGATCCAAGACTTGAACTGCGATAAACTACATGGAAGTCCAGTGACATAGCCATTACACCAACTGCTGGCCCCTATTTATTTATTTTTAATTTGACGAGAAAAGGACAGAGCAAGACGGAGAGAGAGGGAAAGTGAGAAAGCAAGCCACTAGGTTCAGGACTCAACCCATGGTCGGCCATGTGGCAGTCCAACACCCTTAACGACCTCGCCGCCTGCCGGCCCCTGGATTGTATTCATTCCACCAAGAGTGCGAAGATATCTCAGTTTTTTCCTCATTATTGTTTTGATTTCTAAATTTCCTAATAACATAAGATGTTGAGTATCTTTTCATATGCTTATTTGCCCCTGGTATACCTTCTTTGGTGTGGTGTCTGTTCAGATCCTTTGCTCATTTTTTTTTTTTAAATAGACCATAGATTAGTTTACTTTTAACACCCATTATGCTATGAATTCATAGGGAATAGGTTCCAGAAGCTCAGGCTCCTTTCCGTTGGTTCTCACAAAGTGTGCTTCTCTGGGAGGGGCACACTGGAGCTTTAGTTGAACCCAGGTACCTTTCTCTTTGGCTTCCTTCTTCTGGTCGTTTTCCTTCACACGTTTTAGGAAGCTATCTCTGCTCTCAGAATGCTTAATACACTTGGGACCTGCAGGTAGCGTGATAGCTAAGGGCGCTGGAATCCCACATGGCCGACCGTGGTTCGAGTCCTGGACCTGGCAGCCTACTTTCTGGAGGAGAAGGGATTGCAGCGGGACCATCACTCCCTCCCTGGGGGGTGATTTCTCATTTTCTGTCTCTATGTTTCTCTCTGTCTGTCTGGCGAGCGCATGTGCCGGGGGCGGTGTGGCCCTAAAGGGAAAACCTTCCCAAAAAAAAAAAAAAAAAAAATCTGCAGTATGCTTGTGCACACACACCGGTTACTTTACGTCCAACGAGGGAACGGGGAAGGGAGAATGAGAATAGGAAAGACTACGCTGTGGGAGTCGGGATGTGGGGAAACCAAATCGTGGTTTTCTAGCTGAGAATGTAGTCTTGGTCTGTAAGAACGGAGTTCTGGAGTAAAGTAGCAGGTGGACCGTTACTGGTTTCGCAGGAAATCCACCCCGGCTGTATATAGGACCGGGTCACCCCCAGGAACTGCTCCCACTCTGCCATCTTGTATTTATTTGTTGATTTATTTTAAAAAGAATTATTTATTTACTTTTATTCCTTCATTCATTTTTATTTTAATTTGACCAGAGTGAGACACACAGAGAGGGGGGTGGGGGAGTGAGAAAGTAAGCCACCAGGTCCAGGACTCAAACTGTGGTCAGCCATATGGGAGTTTCCAGCGCCTTAACCACCACGCCACCTGCTGGTCCCCCATATTTGCTAATTTATTTATTTATATTTTTGCCATAGGGTGTGCGCGCTCATTGGAGACAGAGATGGTGCCTCAGTTTCCCCCTCTGTCAAAAGGCAGAGCAGAGAGCCTGAATGAACTCAGAGAGAATGCCTGGCACCAAGGGGGCGCTCCGCGCGAGGTGGCTCCTCTGGCCTCAGTGCAGGAGGAAGTAATCTGCTTCAGGCTGAGCCCCCCCCCAGCTGCCCCTGTGTCCGGTCCTCCCCTCCCACCACTCGGGATGGCACTACTGAGCAGCCTCCCCCACTGCTAGCAGTGGCACCTCAGCAGGCAGCAGGCTAGCTCGCATCTGAAGCACACTCACACCCTTCCCGACATGCCGAATGCCCTCCAGCTCCGGGGCTCTCTGCCTCCAGCCCTGTCTTGCTGTATCAGGAGATGTCATGGGGGGAGGGGGGTTACATCTCAGTCCCCATCCTGCCCTGACCACAGGCCACAGCAAGACATGCCCCTGCTGCCCACCCCCTCCTCCCGCAGCCACTCCCCAGCCCACCCCCAGCCAGCTCAGGGGCCTCCCTCTAACTGCCCTCTCAGGGCCCTCCCTGGGGCCCACCTTGACCATCTCTTCTCTCCTCCTTTCCTGGACCATCGCGCCCACTGTGGCAAAATGCCAGACTCCCGGTCTGCATCTCCCATCCCAGCTTCTGAGGGGTTTCTCAGACCCGTACAGCTGTCGCTGGTCACTGCTGGGCGGCTCTTCCTCACTGTCTCAGAGTCCTTCACACCCGGCTTGATCACAACTGGACTAATGGCATGGCCACTCCGGAGAGGGCTGTGGCAGCATCTCCTAAAGCTGCACATGAGCACGTGCTGTGGCACAGTTCTGCCTCCCTGTGCCCACAGCAGCATATTCACGTGCACCAGACGAGCCCAGGTGCCCCTCCACTTGCAGTGGGGTTACGTCCTGGTAAGCCCATCGGAAGCTGAAAATACTGTAAGTCAAACATGCACTGCATGGGGACAGCAGGTGGTGTCGTGGCTAAGGCGCTGCACTCCCACATGGCCGACTGCAATTCAAGGTCTGGACCCAGCGGCTTGAAATCATTCCAGGCACATGTGTGTGCATGGCCACAATCCCAGGAGGAGAATGGAGGAAAAATGATTGCAGCATGGCCATCCTCCTTGGGGGCTGATTTCTCACTTTCCCTCTCCCCATGTCTCTGTTTCTCTCTGGCAAGTGCATGTGCCCTATGATAAAAGCCTCAAAAAAGTATATATAGGGACCAGCAGTTAGTGTAATGGCTATGTTGCTGGACTCTCATGTAGCCAACCGCGGTTCAAGTCCTGGACCAGGTGGCTTAAACTCACGCCGGGCGCATGTGTATGCATGCTCAAGATCCCGAGAGGAGAATATATATATATACATATACATATATATGTATATAAAAGCTACCTATATATATATATATAAAAGCTACCTAATATTAACATCATAACTTAGCCTGCCTACTTTAAACACCTTAGCTTACAATTTGGCAAAATCATCTCATACAACTCCTATTTTATAATAAAGTATTGAATGTCTCATGTGATTTATTGAATTTATGTAAATTATTCAATTTATTGAAAGTGAAAAACAGATTGGCTGTATGGGTACTTAAAATACGGGTTCTATTAAATGCAAATCATTTTCTTGCCATTGTAAAGTTGAAAAGTCAAAGTCGAACTACGCTAACTGGGGGACCTACAAGATGTCTATACAAGAATGCTCACTGCAGGGTCACGCAATGGCATGAGGTGAAGGCAGCTGGACCCCTTATGGCTTGAGTCCCGGACCCAGTAGCTTGAAATACATGTTGGGTATGTGTGTATGCATGACCTAAATCACAAGAAGAGAATGGAGAAGTGATTGTGGCACGGCCGCCCCCCCACCAGGGGGATGAATTCTCTGTCTCTCCCCTGCAGGTCCTTGCGCCTGCTGGCAAATTAAAAATAAAGCAAAGAATAGGACCGCGGTTTGAGTCCCGGACCCGGTAGTTTAAAACTCATAATGGGCGCGTGTGCATGCGTGCCGAAGATCCCGAGAGGAGAATAGAGGAGAAGGGATTGTGACATGGCCATCCCCTCAGAGGTTGATTTCTCACTTTCTGTCTCTCTCTCTGGCAAGCACACATGCCCCATAGCAAAAATCTCTCTTAAATAAATATATAAATAAAACGAAGAATGCCCATTGCTGATGGCTTATGTGCCCACTTCTCCACTGGAACTTGGTTCCATGGAGGGGTCAGAGTGTCTCCCATTCATCACTACCCCCCACCCCCAGTACCTAGCATGGGTCTGACCCATAGCAGAGACAGCAAAGAGTCGTTGAATAGACAAAGCCTGTCAGAAGGCCACAAGGCTGCAAAATGCCAGAGGGTTAACATGTACCACGGAGGGATGGTGGAAAGGTAGACAAGAGCCCTAGAGTTCAGAATCACAGAACAGCAGAGCTAGAAGAGCCCTCATAAATAATGATCTATTTATTTACTCATTTATTTCCAGAGATTTTTGCTATAGGGTGCGCGCACTCATGGGAGAGACAGAAAGTGAACAATCACCCCCGGGGGGAAGGACCAAGTCACAATCCCTTCTCCTCTATTCTCCTTTTGGGATTGTTGGGCACACGCATACACACACCCTGCGTGTTTCAAGCCGCTGCGTCCGAGACTCCAACCGCGATTGGCTACATGGGAGGCCAGCGCCTTAACCACTACGCCACCTGCTGGCCCCATCCATTTTTCTATCAACAAAGGAGAAACCCAAGGGAAGAAGCCACTGGCTGGACAAGGGGGAGGGAATGGCAGCCACGGAGTAATGTCAGGTGATAACAAAAAGCAAGTATTTATTGCCGGTAGAGCTCCTAAAGGCAATCCTAAAGTAAAGATAATCATTCTTTCTGGGCCTGATTGCCTTGCGCCTGCAGGTGGCCCACTTCCCGTCTCCCTGGTGGAGTTGGACACCAGCCTTCCATCACTGACCACTAGATGGCGCCAGGTCCCCAGGCAAAGGAGAATGCTCCCGCGGGCCGATTCCGCCTCTGGTTCCATCCCTTTTCCGGAGTTGCCCCCTTCAGGCCTGGCTCTCTGCAAGCCCAGTTGGCCCGCTGTGGTGTGCCCAGGTGGCATGATACCTGGGCTCCTGGGAACAGTTTGCTTCAACAGAGTACCTTTTCTCTGTGCTACAGACAGGTAGGCAGTGGACCTTGGCCCAGGCGTTGGGCCCTTTCTCCCTCCTGCCAGCCTCCCAAAGGCCCCTGACACAGGCTGCCCTGCTTCGCCCCTCCACCAGGGGCAGGATGCTGGCCAAGCTGACACCTGCTCATCTGGTTGGCCCAGGCAAGGCGCGGTGAGTGGCACAGGTCCCACTGCATCCTCTGGCTACGTGGCTTCCCTGAGCTGGCAGGTGTCCGCCCAGCAGTTGGCGCTCTGGTCCTGCTGGCCTGATGGGCCTTTGGGGGGGGGGGTCACACATGGCCCCATCTGGGAAGCTGTTCCTGCTCCTGCCTGTGCCCACTGGCGCTTCCTGTTTTCCTAACCCTGCCAAGCATACCTCAGCTGCAGCCAGGGGTCCGCTAAAGCAGCACCTAGTCCATTCAGCAACTCTTGAGTATTAGCGAGTCTCATTTACGCATTCTACAAACATCTGTTGAGCACTGTCCTAGGGATCTAGAAGGTAGTGCGGCACGGGACAGTCTCTGGCATCTCGGGCACCAAGGCCATGGGGGACCAGATGTTCACTGCAGATTACCAAATAGTTGTTTCATCACTCATTGAAGTTCTTCACTGTTGTGGTTTCAGTCCATTTCTAGGCCTCTCAGAACTACAGAGTAGAAAGAGGCTTGGAAAAAATCCCTAATATCACTCGCCACCCTTTCAAGATTCCAGGATTCCAGACTTCCAGCCTAGGGCTCATTCGCTCCGCAGGGGAGAGCCGGGGTCGGGGAGGAGGGAGGAGAGGGCCGCGGGAAGCTGGTAGACTCTTTCCAACCGGAATCACTGGCCCTTTCCCGATCCGTTGAGGAATGAATGCATGAACCTCTGAGAAAGGGGCTGCCCGACACTGCCCCTTCACTGCGGAGAGTTGGGGGCTCCAAAAGACCTGCCCGCCTCCCCCGCTCTCGCCCCGGGAGGGGGAGTTGGCCCGCCCGGTGCCCTTCCTGCCCCCAGCGCCGCGGGCTCTCGGCACCCTCTTGGCAGCAGAACAGAGGGCACCCGGAGCGGGTGGCAACTCGCCCCGCCACGGGCTCGGAGCGCCGGGCGATAGGCGCTGGGGGGACGCGGCGCGAGA
>NW_006204028.1:1446202-1449238 GCF_000334495.1 Tupaia belangeri chinensis | reverse complement strand
CTCCTGCCCCTCGGCCCGCGGACTGTGGCCCTCTGTCTGCACCACCTGCAGCTCTGCAAGCCCTTTGAGCCCCCAGCAGCCTGCCGCGGGGTCTGATTTTGTAAAGGGCCGCCGAGCCCCCTATATGCTTCCCGGTAGGACTGGTTCTACCGCGGAGACCCCTCCGGACGTGGCAGGACGGACTTGGGGAGGCTGCAGAGCCCCCAGGGAACCACGAGGTGGCGCTTTAGCACTGCGTGTCCTCGACGCGTTCTCTGGGCCCGGCCGCGCAAGGGGACAGGAGAATGGACGGAGGAGGTTAGAGACTGAGATTTAAAGGAGCTCTCCTCCCCCAAAGAAAGGCGAGGAACAGAATCTGGGTGGGATGGGAAAAGGGGCTAGGTGTCAGCAACATCTAGAATGACCTAGACTGGACTTTGTGTGCCAGGCGGGGGAATAGGAGTTGGAGTCCCGGGGAGAGGAGTCAGTTCTTAGGGCCTTCAGGAGGGACGTTCAATGGAGCACCCGAGCTTCCAGCCGCTGGGGACTGGGGAGGTACTGAGAGGTCCGTAGGCATCTGCACACAGTTGCACATTTACACACAGATACAGATACAGCGAGTGTCCTGCTGATCGCCCGCCGCGCACAGGGCCACACTTTCTCACGTCTCACACTCCCCCACTCACAGTGTTTCTGCTTACTGTGAATACATGAAATCCTCACCTCGTGCACCCCAACACACCCACACGCTCCCAGTGCTGTCCCTGTGGTGCAGAGTCTGCCCCAACTCACTGACACACAGAGCCGACCTGCGGCCCACCCAGTCTCATGGGACCCTAGGTCCCCGGCCTTTTCTGGCAAACCTGGACCATATCTGAGACTGCACAGGCACAGCTTTGAGGGTAGCTCTGGGATGGTCACAGGCTGTACATGCCGGTCTTCCCCCTAAGTCCCTAAACCCATGCAGGCCAGCCCCTTCCCCAAGCCTCTGCCAACAGGATAACCCTGGGGCCATACTAGACTGTCACAGGCCCGAGACACTTTGCCTAGTAGGCCCCTTCCTCCATAACAATTTTTAAAGTTACATTTATGAGTGCATTCCTATAAAGGCAATATATTAATATCATATATCCAAATATTTTCTTTGACCTAAAAGTTGTTTTCCCTTTCTTTTGATTTTAAGAGAAATGAAAACATTTTCATGGGTACGGGAGTCCTGGCCACTTCAGCCATTTGCATAGTATACACACACACACACACACACACACACACACATCTTGGACCACCTCCTTCACAAATACCCAATGGGCAAATTCCTCTCCTTCCCCATGGTACAAGCCCACCTCACACTCCCAGCCTGGAAGACAGACTGACAGCTCCTGGGGTCTCAACACAGCCATCCGGCCTTCAGAGAATTTATCTAGACTGGAGCGACAGGAGGAGGAACAGAGTGTGTGTGTGTGTGTGTGTGTGTGTGTGTGTGTGTGTGTGTGTGTGTGTGTTTTAGATAACAACAAAGAATGGGGGAGAGAGAGGAGAGAGGGGGGCGAGCGCGCGCCAGAGAGCGCAAGAGCCTGTTTTGCCTCGAAGGCAAGACTTGCAGCCAATCAGCGCGCAGGAGCCTCCCTCGGCGGCTCCACTATTGAGTCTATAACCGGCTGGCCGGGCGGAGCTGGCAGCATTTGACTGTGGCTTGGGACGCGAGGAGAGGCGCGCAGAAACCGCCCGACGCTCCGCCGAGCCCCGCCCCGGGGAGCGGCGCCGCCAGGATGAGTGGCTCCTTCGATCGCAAGCTCAGCAGCATCCTCACCGACATCTCCAGCTCGCTCAGCTGCCATGCGGGCTCCAAGGACTCGCCCACCCTGCCCGAGTCTTCCGTCACCGACCTGGGCTACTACAGCGCCCCCCAGCACGACTACTACTCCGGCCAGCCCTACGGCCAGACGGTGAACCCCTACACCTACCACCAGTTCAATCTCAACGGGCTTGCAGGCACCGGCGCGTACTCGCCCAAGTCGGAATACACCTACGGAGCCTCCTACCGGCAGTACGGGGCGTACCGCGAGCAGCCGCTGCCCGCTCAGGACCCAGGTAAGGACCACGGGGTCTCCAGGAAGGTGGAAGGTACTGGAACGTTCCCGAGAAAGAGAGGGGGGCTGGAAGCCAACATCTAGAGAAGCCGTAGGTAAGAAATGGACTTCCTGAAGTTAGAGGAGGGGAGGACTAGAGGAACCCAGAGGGGACAGACACGGTGCGCGCTGTGCTCCGCGCTGTGGGGTCAGGGTCCGGGTGAGCTGCCGGAGGAGGGGAGAGCTGTGGATTGTCAAAGAGCCTCCTCGTCGAGGTGACTTGACTTGGCCGTCCCTGAGCAGGAGGTCCTGGAGTCGCTGAGGGATTGAGGGAAGGCAGCGGGATGGAAGCTCTGGGACCGTCCTTTGGATGTGGGCTGGGGAGACAGGAATGGGCTTGTCCAACTCAAGAGTGACCCCAAAAGTTATATAGAAGAAAGCAGCGACCAAGAAGAAGAGGAGCTGAAAAGGGGAAAGGTGGAGCTAGTTAGAGAGAAACCCGGAGATTCAGAGTGAGCGAAAGGGCAGACGAAGGGATGGAAGGAGAGAAGAAAGAGGGAGGAAGAAGGAAGAAAGAAAATAAGGAAAAAAGAGAAAAGGAATGAAGGAAGGAAGGGAGAGAGAGGAAGAAATGAAAGAAAGAAGAAAAAAGAAAAAAAGAAATAAGGGAAGACTTACAACTTTTCTGAACATCTAAAACTAATATAAAAGGGTTTTTTATTAAAAAAAAAAAAAAAAAGAGGACGAGAACGAGAAAGCGAACAACCGATGGCAAGGTGGGGCTAGAAAGAGGGCGGCCAGGAGACCCCAGGCGAGGAACGGCGAGGCTGGGAGGCGGCGGGGAAGGCGTTCGCAAAGGCGCGGCGAGGAGCGGTTGCTGGCGCCAGGGACCAGGCTCCCGGGGCCGGGCGCGGAGCTGGGAGCGCCGCGTCGTGGGCGGCCGCTGGTCCGGCTCTGTCGCCGCGATTCCCTTCTGTAGCGCGGGGGG
>NW_006204028.1:1440649-1445915 GCF_000334495.1 Tupaia belangeri chinensis | reverse complement strand
CCTGTCGCTGCGGGAGCGAGCATAGCTGACTGCGCATATGGCGCTCACGCAGACACAGGTAGGTGTTGGCAGTCGAGGGCTGCGGGAGCGTTGGGGGCCTGCAGAACTCCAGGGTTCCCCATGAGCCTGGCTGACTTTTTGCGGGTCCTAAATCTCCTGGAACCCCTGCCTGTGGGATAGGGCCTCCGAGTCTCAACTCGTGTCAGAACGTTCTGCGTTAGCACGTACCCAGGTGTGTGTTGTTGTGAACTTGCACGGCTGTACTGTGTATGTCTGTCATGGAGACGTGCCCTCCTCCCTCCACCCAGAGGCCCCAGCTCCCAAGTTTCCCAGCTGTGCTGGTCACTTAGGAGTCCACGCTGTGTTTCCCTTCCAGGCTAGGCGCGTGCGCGTGTGTAGGCGTGTGTGTGTGCATGTATGTGTACAAGAGTGTGTGTTTGCGCACATGCTGGTGGGTCTGCAAAGCTCAAGGATGCTCACAGAAGGAATGCAATCCTTTGAGGGTCATTGTGTGCAGAGATGGAGGGCGCGTGTGTGTGACTGTACACCCTGTGAGTGCTTGTCCAGAAATGTGTGCTAGTGTCCAACAGCACATCCCCACCCAGCACCCAAATGCTGCACGTCTGCCTCTTCCAGGAGCTTTGGTGCACCCCGACGGGAAATGATGGCTTAAAGGTGGGAGTCCCACTCCCTAAGGCCCTTAGCCTGTCCCTAAGGCCCCCCAGCAGCGTGTCACTGCTCAGGGGAGGAATGGTGGCCGCCCGGCTCCCTACAGGTGTTGACAGGCAGGCCTGGGTTGCGGCTGGGGCTGGCTGCGTGGGGCCAGGTCCGCCGGGAATCTGGGTCACCCGGTGAGGAGCTGGTGAGGAGCTGACTCATTGTTTGTACCAGTCACGGGGTGGGGAGCTGCAGGGGGAGGGGGAGATACCCCAAGGGAAATTTGGGGAACTGTGGCTCACCTGCACCTGAGTCCCCAGGTCACCCCCATTACCTAACCGGACCCAGGCGGGGAACGGCGAGGCTGGGAGGCGGCGGGGAAGGCGTTCGCAAAGGCGCGGCGAGGAGCGGTTGCTGGCGCCAGGGACCAGGCTCCCGGGGCCGGGCGCGGAGCTGGGAGCGCCGCGTCGTGGGCGGCCGCTGGTCCGGCTCTGTCGCCGCGATTCCCTTCTGGAGCGCGGGTGGCAGAACCGACAGCCGGGAAATCCCGGGGAGAGTCGGTGTGCGGGAGGGAGGAGCATCCGGCCGAGCCTGGAGGAGGCCTGGAGGGCGCGGGACTTTCAGGCCGAGACTGAGCCGCCCCGCCTCGTGCGTTCCCCGCAGTGTCGGTGAAGGAGGAGCCAGAAGCCGAGGTGCGCATGGTGAACGGCAAGCCCAAGAAGGTCCGAAAGCCGCGCACCATCTACTCCAGCTACCAGCTGGCCGCCCTGCAGCGCCGCTTCCAGAAGGCCCAGTACCTGGCGCTCCCGGAGCGAGCAGAGCTGGCTGCGCAGCTGGGCCTCACGCAGACACAGGTAGGTGTTGGCAGTCGAGGGCTGCGGGAGCGTTGGGGGCCTGCAGAACTCCAGGGTTCCCCATGAGCCTGGCTGACTTTTTGCGGGTCCTAAATCTCCTGGAACCCCTGCCTGTGGGATAGGGCCTCCGAGTCTCAACTCGTGTCAGAACGTTCTGCGTTAGCACGTACCCAGGTGTGTGTTGTTGTGAACTTGCACGGCTGTACTGTGTATGTCTGTCATGGAGACGTGCCCTCCTCCCTCCACCCAGAGGCCCCAGCTCCCAAGTTTCCCAGCTGTGCTGGTCACTTAGGAGTCCACGCTGTGTTTCCCTTCCAGGCTAGGCGCGTGCGCGTGTGTAGGCGTGTGTGTGTGCATGTATGTGTACAAGAGTGTGTGTTTGCGCACATGCTGGTGGGTCTGCAAAGCTCAAGGATGCTCACAGAAGGAATGCAATCCTTTGAGGGTCATTGTGTGCAGAGATGGAGGGCGCGTGTGTGTGACTGTACACCCTGTGAGTGCTTGTCCAGAAATGTGTGCTAGTGTCCAACAGCACATCCCCACCCAGCACCCAAATGCTGCACGTCTGCCTCTTCCAGGAGCTTTGGTGCACCCCGACGGGAAATGATGGCTTAAAGGTGGGAGTCCCACTCCCTAAGGCCCTTAGCCTGTCCCTAAGGCCCCCCAGCAGCGTGTCACTGCTCAGGGGAGGAATGGTGGCCGCCCGGCTCCCTACAGGTGTTGACAGGCAGGCCTGGGTTGCGGCTGGGGCTGGCTGCGTGGGGCCAGGTCCGCCGGGAATCTGGGTCACCCGGTGAGGAGCTGGTGAGGAGCTGACTCATTGTTTGTACCAGTCACGGGGTGGGGAGCTGCAGGGGGAGGGGGAGATACCCCAAGGGAAATTTGGGGAACTGTGGCTCACCTGCACCTGAGTCCCCAGGTCACCCCCATTACCTAACCGGAACCCAGAACATCCCCATGCCTGAGTGTGTGAACGTGGGTGGGGCGTGAACGTTCGTGGGGCGGTATCGGGTATATCTGTGTGTGTCTTTGCAGTCTGGTGTCTGTGTGTAAAGCCGATAGTGGGTAGGTTGCTGAGTATGGAGATGTATGTGTGTGTGTGTGTGTGTGTGTGTGTCTCTGTGTGTCTGTGTGCCTCTGCATATGCAGGTCTGCGTGTGGACAGACTGCTGCCCAGCTCCTCAGGCTGCGTGTGCTGAGTGCTTACTCTGTACCGGGCTGTTCCAACTTTGTACATGTCCGAACTTACTGGGGACCCATAATGGCAGCCTCTGGGGTCGGTAGAAGTGGTATCAGCCCCATTTTGCAGATGAGAGAAAGGCGAGGACCAAGCAAGTTAAGCGACTTGCCCAAGGTCACACGCAGTAAGGGCAGAGCAGAATTTGGACCAGGCAGTGACACGTTCCCGGCCTTCCCAGTCAGTCACGGTTCTATCCGCGGTAGAATGAAGGTGCTGGCCTGGGAGCCTGGACATGTGGCTTTTGCCTGGTTCTCCTTGTGTGACGTCCAGTGCAGGTGTTGCCTTCTCTAGTCTGGGTCCCTTGGGGGGTTTCCTTCAACATTTTGAGAGGCTAACAAGCCACCCCCTTCTGCTCCGTGCAGGTGAAAATCTGGTTCCAGAACCGCCGCTCCAAGTTCAAGAAGCTTTATAAGAACGGGGAGGTCCCCTTGGAGCACAGTCCCAACAACAGTGATTCCATGGCCTGCAACTCACCACCGTCACCCGCCCTCTGGGACACCTCCTCCCACTCCACTCCGGCCCCTGCCCGCAGTCAGCTGCCCCCACCGCTCCCATACAGCGCTTCCCCCAGCTACCTGGACGACCCCACCAACTCCTGGTACCACGCACAGAACCTGAGCGGACCCCACTTACAGCAGCAGCCACCGCAGCCGGCCACTCTGCACCATGCCTCCCCTGGGCCCCCGCCCAACCCTGGGGCTGTGTACTGAACACCCACCTGGCCTGTGCCCCCTACGAAGGACCCCCCCGGGACCAGGCAGAAGGCACCTCCGTCCTAGCCGACACTCAGGAATCATCGAGGCGCACAGGGGAAAGGCAACCCTTCCCCCTCCCTCGCCCCTCCTCCAGGGACCCAAGAGCTTCCAGATGACATTTGGAAGGACCAAGGATGTCCCCTGAGCCTCCAACTCCCTGCCTAGATACTGGGGTGCCCCTCCAGATGTTGGGGGTTCCACCCCAGTATCCGCGATGGGGACACCTGTTGCCCTTCTGCTCCAGGAGCCTGGTTGGCTTTACATGGATCATCACCTTCCGGCTTCTAAAACCTAGGACTGCTCCCCAGACTGGAGACCTCAGGGCTGGGGGAGACTGTGGAGTGTTGGCAGGCCTGGGCTGGAGTGCCAGGCACCATGGAGCCTGAGACTTGCCAGGTCTGGTTCCTCCCAAGCCAACTGTGGCCTCCCCCTTCTTGAGCGGCCCCTCTGCCAAAAGACATTGGACACGATGACTGGGGCTCAGGGTGGGGACCTGAACCAGCCCTCACCCTGCACTTCCAGCCCTCATTTCAGATTTGAGGGTTCAACCAAAGAAACCCCCAAGTGAGGGAATCCTTTAATATTTGTGGCTTGAGAAGGAAGAAAGTGAGGAGTCCCCCCCATCCTCTCTCCCCCTCTGTGAGGGGAGACGGAGGGGTGGGTCTCGGTATCTGTCCTAAGGACCTATTTCTTCTTCCGTGTATAGGACTTTGCACAACTTTGGTTTTAAAAGCTGTTGAAAATAGGAAAACAAAGGGCATTGTTAACAGATAGGACCAAATCTCCCCTTCCCTGGGCAACTCTGTCCTGCCCCTAACCCGCCTCACCTTTTCCCCTCCTCCAGTAAGTTGGCAGTTTGGGCACCAAACCCCAAATCTCCAAGAAGACATATCAGGCAAGACACCCACCCACCCCCTCCCCCAAACCGCTTTCCAGTGGCCTTGGAAACAGATTGTGCCCATGGAGCCGGAGAACGTCATATGTCATATCGGGTGAGGAGCACAGGAGAGAAGAGAAGGGAGGGTCGTTACTAGTGCCTTTAGGGGTAACGGGTGGCTGCCTGGAGGGCTGGTGAGTGGTGCTACCCCTCCTTGGCTCAGACAGTCCCCTAGAACTAACTTTCCTTCACCCCCATGAGGTCAAACGTAGAAGAAAAGGAGAGGTAGAAGACTGTAACCATATATATCCATGTATATGGTATGTATTTTTTTAAAGAGCACCAGAGAGATGCAGCTTCTTCCCTACTGTGGTTTCCTATTTATGTGATCCTTTTTCCTTCTGGATAGATCTCCCTGTGTGTTACAAGTTGAGAGAAAGAGGGATGTGAGCTCCCACGGGATTTGGGTTTTGTGGGAGGCGCAGAAGCGAGGAAAGACATGGTGGGTCTTGAGAGTCTCACCCCAAGGGGATAGGAACGATGCCAACTCCCACCCCCTCCCAGCCTACTCATTTCTGCTTTCTTACTGGATCCACCTTTATATATAATGTTAATAAAAAAGAAGAAAATAACCACTGAGCTCTTTGAACCGCAGGCTGGTGGCAGACAGCTCTTGTGGGGAGGGTCTGGAGTAGGGGAAGCTGTTTGATGAGGAGGGACCTCCCGGCCTCTACGAGCTCCTAGGAGAGGAGGGGCTCCCCAGAACCCTACTGCTGGAGTACTGGGTCGGGCCTGGCCCCAAGGCTGTCCCTAGTCTGGGCAGGTCTGGTGAGAGGCTCCCAGCCATGGCCTCCCCGACCCCCCTCTACTGAATGGCTTGGCG
>NW_006204028.1:1434164-1439730 GCF_000334495.1 Tupaia belangeri chinensis | reverse complement strand
CCCCCCCCCCCCCCCGCCGCTGCCGCCAGGTCACCTCAGGGCTGCTCTTTGATCTTTAGCTCACACGCAGACATGCACACGTGTGTAAACCCCCTACCTCCACGCCCAGGCACTCCTGGCCCCTTCCCCTTCTGTCTGTTCCTTTCAGCTCTGGGGTAAGGGTGGGGCTCAGGCAGGGGAACACCACTGTTCCCAGAGCTGGCAGGGACCCATCATGGGGATCCAGGTTGGCGGATGGAAGCAAACAGCCGGGGGAGGGGGCGGTCTGTGTTTGCCTTCTCAGGAGCTCAGGCCTGACTCAGAGCCTTCTCACTGCCACCTTCCTCCTCCAGCCACCCAGCTCCAAGGCTTCGGAGACCGGGAGCTGACAGGACGAAAGGCGGTGTGTGCGCGCCATCTCGGAACACACACACACATACCCCGGGGCCGCCCCCCTAGTCTCTCACACACCTATGAGGACACTCCGCCATCTCTCCATTGTCACACAGACGAGGACGCCCACTCGCACGTGCGCGTTGTCGGCAGGCACGTCCGTAGACACACACACACCAGAGGCACGTCAGCATCACACGAAGTACAGAGCAAAGCCATTCCCCTCCAAGAGAGACAGGCCCCTGATATGCAGGTGCACAAATGCACGGCAGAGTCACCCTGTGTCACACACACATGCACACTCGGAGGCAGAGGCAGCTCCCTGTGATGGAAAGGTCCGGGATAGAGCATTGGCAGCACCACCCAGCGCCGCTGAGTGACCCAGCTCAGCCTGGAGTCTCCCTGCAGGCCCTCGGTTTCCTCCTCTGTTGAATGGGGATAGCCATGCCCACCCTGCTGGTCTGGGGCTGTCCCTGAGGCACAGAGCAGAATGAGGGTGAGAAGGCAGAGGAAGGGGGGGCTCAAGCCTCCAAAAGGGGCTCATTCTTAGCCA
The DNA here is from genome assembly GCF_000334495.1 of Tupaia belangeri chinensis. Lineage (NCBI taxonomy): Eukaryota > Metazoa > Chordata > Mammalia > Scandentia > Tupaiidae > Tupaia > Tupaia belangeri. The sequence continues at coordinate 1,438,805 of NW_006204028.1, read as the reverse complement.
CACAGATGAGGGGTTCCCCACAGAGTCCCCTGGGGCCCTTTGGGGGGCACTCCACCCCACTCCATCCCTCCCCCTCTCAGAGGGCAGGCGCTCCCCTCCCCCAGGCCCCAGGGAGGCGGAAGGAGGCGGGCCTTCAGCCCACAACGCCAGCCCGCCTGGCAAGGGTTAAGGTGGCAGCTGCCAGGCGGGGCTGGCTGTGCAGTTTGGTTTGAGGGCTGCGTGCAGGCAGGAGCAGCGAGGCGGCAGCCGGGCAGACTTGCTGGAGACACTGCATTTTATTGGGGCTGGGCTGCCAGCAAAGGGAGGGAGAGGGAAAAAAAGGGCAGAAAGAGAGGAAGGAAGGAGGGAGGCTGGGCGGGCAGGGGCGGCTGCGGGATGAAAGGATGTTGTAAGCTCTCTAATTCCTCCCTGCTCATCCCTGCTCTGTCAGGCTGGATTAACTGCCCAGGTGACCTCTGGCGGGGGTCAGCCCCACCCCTGACCTCCCCTTCCTCCTCTTCTCACCTTCAGGCCAGTCAGGTGGCCCTCTGCCCCAGCCCTGGTGGGGGGCCCCCATGGGTGGGGGAGCTGGCAGGGTGCCAGGGTGGGGCTGCTGAGCCCATCTTCTGCCAGGTGCTTCTCGACTACACCCATTGCCTTATGACAACCTTTGGAGAAGAAGGGGGCGGGCTGCCCTGAGGGTCCCTGTTCTCTGAACCCTAGGAACAGCTGGCATTTGCTAAACTCCATGCTAAGCATTTGGTATGCGCTCTCTATAACAGCTTGGCAGGTGAACGGTCTAGTGTCCATGTTTCAGATGGAAAAGTGAAGGCTAGAGAGACTCAGTCTTGGCCAAGGTCACATACCTATGTAGCAATGCTGGGATTTGAACCCAGGGCTGTCTGGAGAGTAGGTGCTTCTAATGGACTTTTCTGCATTTCAGTTTACTAAGAAACCCCAGGGAAGAGTGTCTCAGAGCTGGGGCCGCTGCAGCTCCACCCACCCCAGCTGCCAGCCCTCTTCTTCTCTTTCCTGGGAGGAGACATGGTGGTAGGAGGACTTAGCCTTCTTCCCCAGGGCTAGTCCTAAGAAAGCTTAATGCTGTGGTCAGAAAGCTGCATGCTGCAGTCAGCTGACCTGGATTCGAATCCATTTTACTGGCTGTGTGACCTTGGGCAAGTCACTTAACCTTTCCAAACCTCGGTTTCCTCATTTGTAATGCCGGGATAATGCTACCTACCAAGCTGGGTTGTTGAGAGGATTAAATGGGATACTATGAGCAAAATGCTTCACCAGGTGCCCAGTGCTTGGTGGGTCTTTCTCAGTTAATGGGCATGGCTGTGGCTGCTGGTAACAGGGGAGATGGGGCTCACTCCTACCTCACTCCTGCCCCATCCAACCTCCAGTTCAGATGCAGATCCCTGGCTGACCTCGTCCTACTGGTTGGTCCCATCTTTAGGTGCATTCAAAAAAGGAATAAGTCAATCACTATTCATAGAACACCTGCTCCACGCCAGGCACTGGTCCAGAGCTGGTCCAATCAATGATGGCCAGAGCCCAGGAAAGGGAGGCACGGACCCTGTGCTAGAGCAGGTCTACCTGGAGAGGTCTCAGTGAGCAGACTGGACAGTCCAGGAAGGACTGGACGGGCTGACAGAGAAGGAGCAGGGGCAGTTGGTGGTGGGTGGGGAGGAAGCCCGGAAAGGCCCTTTGGAAGAGGTAGCATTTGAATTCTGCCTCGAAGAAAGATGGAAGGGTGCCAGACAAAGGTAGGGTCTGGGGAACCTACTCCTAGGGACCTGCCCCTCCAGGACTCCAGGGGGTCAAGAGGACTCAGGCCCTTGGGAGAGCTGGAAAACAGCAGCCTCATGGAACTTGCCAGGGTCGGTGCTGAAGGGAGGAGTAGCACCACCCAGAGAGTCCCCGGATCTTTCACTAGGGGCTGGGCTCAGAGAAGGGTCAGGGCCTGGTAGCTCCCAGCCCCTCCAGTTTGCTGGGGGCTGCTCCAACCCCTGTAGCTTGGGAGAGGACGCTCTTGTCCCTCTTCTGGGAAGGGACAACTCCTGGTCCTCTCATTCGGGGATGTGGATGAGAAGGCTGGTCTAACCCTGTCCCTGAGACCCCTTCCCTGGAGGGGGTCCCAGGCACTAGAAGATCTTAGACATCCCACCCAGTTCAGCCTTCATCCCCCAGCCCCCTCAGCACCATCCTCCTCCCCCACACACATACACACACTCAATCCACAGAGACTGGGGTACTACGGGCAAGATGGAGAGCGGGGTTCAGGGCAGTTAGACAAGGACCCTGGTGTTCAGCCTCCCAGCTTCTGGATGAGGGCTCTGGTTGGCTAAGTTGGCTGAGTTGCATCAACTGAGCCCCAAGGGGATCGAGGGGAAGGGGAGAACAGAGGGGGGGAGGAGATGGGGGAACCTTCAAGCCAGCACCTTGGCCTCTGTTTTTCCAGCTTTAATTGCAGTGTTAATCACCTTAATAAGCTGTTTACCAACCACCCGGCAGCCTGAGACTGGAGACTCAGAAGCCAAAAAGTGCTCAGTTCCTCGGCCCCAGGGAAGGGGGCAGGAGGATGAAGCTGATGTGGCCCTGGTGGGGCTGGGCAGAAGGAGCAGGGGGGATTTGTGAGAGAAAGCTGGGGTGAGAAGGCAGGGGAGGCCAGCCTCAGCTCTTCAGAGGGGCCCCAGCATGGCTCCCCCTGACGCCCTGGCGGTTACTTCCTCAGGGAAACCCCTGAACTCCAGCCTGTGTCCCAGCCCCGGTCTTTCTCCTTTGTCGCTGGACTGTGCTTGTCACCACTGATTCAGTGACTCTTGCCAGGCCTCCGTTCTAGCTCTGCAGAGGCAAAGCTCGCCCACTGTCTCCTTTACTGCCTGTCCCCAGCTCAGTGGGGGTGTGAACCACAGAGAGTGCTTTTCCTTCACCCTGGGGAGGGTTGCCTGGGCAGCAAGTGGCCTCTGAATGCAGAGCTGGGCAGGGTCTGAACTGGAGACAGCAGGGGTGAGAGCTGGGGCCCAGCTAGGAGGCACATCAGTACACAATGAACTGCAGCAGTGGAAGCCACAGTGCTGACTGTGGGTTCGGATCCCCAGGTTGACCTGAAAACACAGCAGGCGTGTGTGTGTGTGTGTGTGTGTGTGTGTGTGTGTGTGTTGCCCAGGAGCCAGAGGAGCCAGAGGGCTGGGGAAAGGAGGCTGTGGCATGGCAAGATCCTGTGAAGGGGGCCCCTCTCTGTCATACACATGTGCCCTCTGTCTTGAATAAAATAGGTACAACTTAAAGGGGGGAATAGCTGGTGGTGTAGTGGTTAAGACGACTGGAACCCACATGGCCAACTTTGCGGTTCGAATCCCAGACCTAATAGCTTGAAACACAGGCCAAGCATGTGAGAGTGCGTGCCCCAAATCCTGAGAGGAGAATGAAGGAGAAGAAACCGTGGCATGGTCAGCTCCCTGGAGTGATTTCTCACTTTGCCTCTCTCTTTCTCACTCCCTTTCTCTTTCTCTCTCTCTCTTTCTCTCTCTGGCAAGCACACACACCCTATAGGACTGAAAATAAAGGACTAAGGAGAGGGACTTGGACACATCCTCATGGGCACCAGCCACCTCCACCTTGTGCCTAAGACATGCCAGAAGGGTGAGTTTCTCATTGAATAGCAGGTGCATGAATAACTAAAGTGACAAGAAGCTCTTGGGACCCCCACACAACCCCTCTCTCGGTGTCAGATGAGGGCCTTGAGGACGAGGAGGAGTGAAAACTGCCCATTCTCTAGACCGTTGAGTGTTGAGCAAGCCAACAAGAAGCCAGCCCAGGACTTGCTGCTATTCCTGAGCAACTGTAGGAGTTGACAGCGGTTGCAACCTCACTCGGCGTCACCTCCTCTACTCATCAGAGAGAGTGTGCGACTTGCCCACGGTCACACAGCAGTGCTCTAAGTGTCAGGGCTCCTCTGCCTACCGTAGGCCACATCTGGACAGGCACTACCAGGTGGGCTCTCAGACGCACCTTCCCAAAACCAAGAGTGTCGTCTGGATGGCAGGCAGGTCGCCCGATGCTCTGAGGCTCCCTCATCCTTCTTCAATTGGCCTGGCAGGCTGGTGACTCTGGGAGCTCCCTGGCTGTGGGAGAGGTACTGAAGGACCTTCGGAGCCCAGGAGAGCTCTGGGAAGCTCCGAGGCCAGGAGATGCTGAGGAGGGGTCTGGAGTCTCCTGGCTGCTCTCCATCCACAGTGAGAGTGCAAGAAGGAGGGGCTTCAGGGCCCAGGGCAGCCAGCATAGGCACCCTAGAAGGAGGCAAACCTGGGGAGGGGGATATGCAAGGGGTGGGACCTCAAGGCCCAAATTCCTGGGTTGTCTCCTGAGGCAAATGTGAGCAGGATTGGAAGTGTCTGCTGAGTAAGCAGGGAGCAGAGACTCCACACCCTGGAGGATTAGCTGGAGCGGGGGAGGGGGCGTCCCCCCACCCCGGGCAGTTCACCCCGCACCTGGCAAACGCAGCAGGGTGCCCTTCCCTGCACACCGAAGGCACCTGGCCACGTCATGCAACGCGTGTGGCACAGTCCCACGCCCACCCCCAGGGCCAGGCAGGCCTGCCCTGAGCTCAGGAATCACCCATGGGGAGGGGTGGGGAGGATGTGCCCTCAGCGAGGG
>NW_006204028.1:1423257-1433440 GCF_000334495.1 Tupaia belangeri chinensis | reverse complement strand
GGGGGAGAAGATCTGAAGAAATCAGGAGGCAAAGGGAGCAGGAAGCAGGCAGGGAAGGAGGGAAAGCGAGAGAACATTGCCCCCAAGAGCAGACAGGGCCTCTTGAGGTCTGAGCAGGGGAGGTGCTGAGGGTCCTGTGTACCTATAGTAGGCCTTGTCTCATTTAATCCCTACAGCGGCCCGCCAAGGTCGGTGTCATTATTATCCCATTTCATCGGTGAGATAACTGGGCCTGTGAAGCCTCAGGTCAGTCCCTTGGCCTCTCTGAACCTTACTTTCCCTCACCTATAAAATGGAGATAATCATATCTGACTTGCAGGGGTGCTGAGGAAAATAAATGAGATAAAACACAGAAGGGCTTCGTGCAAAGCTTGGCACGATAATGGGAACTAAACCAACCGTACCTTTGGTTTTAGATTAAACCAGCCAGGCACAGTTAGGACATGCCTCAGTTGGCCAGGGAGTTCTTGACACCCTCAATGGACCCAAAATGAACCCTTCCTTCTCTGTGAGAGAAGTTTCTCATCTAGGTTTCCTTTCTCTACTAGAAAAGTCTTTCTTTATTCCAACATGAGCTTGCCATGCCTCAGATACAATGGAAAGACAGTTACCCAAGATGACCCTGTGCTTAGCACCAGCGGGAGGGATAAGTTCGTATATTTCAGTTACTGATCAGTTACAGAACTACTTCCTACCTCGGTATGTTTACCACGTTATATCATTTTGTGTTTCCATTACCAGAGGAATATTTTTTCCTTTTTTATTGGAAATACGGCAAAATTAGAAAATAGCTACTAAAATCCTATATTTATCTTATATCCAGTCACCATTGCAAAATTCTCGGAATTCCAGAAGTTGTTTGAGTCTCTTTTCTAGAATCTCTTGAGTTTTCTAGGTATTTAATCAAATGCCAGTAAAAAGAAATCGTTTTCTTTTTGGTTTGTTTCATTTTTGCCTAATTGGAAGGATTCTGGGGTTATAGGTTGGGGAATCTGTCGTGAATGAAGACATCAGGGGCCTTGTCTGCCTCTGCATGAGCTCTGACCCAGGCAGGCCCTGGATGGCCTCACCCCTTCAGGTGCCTTCCCACCTGGGGTACCCAGCAGGCTGCGCTGGGAGCAATCAGACATTCTCACCCGTTAGCCAGCTCCTCTACGACTTGTTCCTCTCATCTCAAAGCAACTTTTCTTTAGCCCACTCCCCATGCTTCTGGGTTTCTGGAGCTAGAAGCCACACCACAACGCTGTTTGCTGGTGGTCTCCAGCCCAAAGAGGCTTGGTGGGAACAGGCAGTCAGGCAGAGAAGAGCAACAGATGAATAGGCGTTCCTAGGGTAGGATCACTCATAAACAGGGAAAGTTCCTCTTGCTTGGCAGTCAGATACTAATACGAACTAATCCTTGCTGAATCCTTATGGTATAATGCCTTTTGTGTTTCAACTCATTTAGTCCTCTCAGCTCTATGAAGCACGTGCTACCGCCTTCATTGCCCCAATGAGGAATGTTAGGGTAGAAAGGTTAAGAAACTTGCCCAACGTCACAGCATGGGATTTGACCTCGGCAATCTCGTTCTTCATTATTTCGCATGTCTGGGGTGGAATTATACACCTCACTGTTGTGTGTAAGAGGGAAAGTTAGGTAGAGAGAGAGAAAGAGACATTTCTGATACCAAATTGGTATGGCCATTGTGGAGAAATAGCTCCTGGCGTATCTGGTCATTTTTTTAATTAATGTTTTTCCCCTTGAAGTTTCTTTCTTTCTTTCATGAAAAAGACAAGTACTCTTGACAGGATTTCACCACAACAGCATCTCCCCTAGCCTTCTAGGATCCAGCCAGCCAGGCTCATAGGCACCTGCAGACATGCCTGGCATGTTCAGGCCAACCCAGGATCAAATCCCAGGGCTTGCCCATATGGCTCCAGTGCATGAGCATGGTGCTCTCCAGCCAGGCCTCTGCACTGGATTGCCTAGTGTAGGTCACAACCTAGCAGAGCTAGACTCCGCCTGCCTTCACGACCTTCAGAGGCACCCTGCTGACCATCATGCCCACTATCTAGGTGAGAAAATAAAGGCCCATAGATGAGAGGCCCAAGGCCTCTCAGCCTAGTGCTTGCGTCCCAGAGTGTCACTCTCCGAAGAGTCCCTGAAGTTTCTCCAGAGGAGGAGACAAATTTTATACTTTGAGATGGGGGCAGTTGGGGATCATTCTTATTTCTCAGATAGGATTGCCAAGGGGCTGTGAGTGGGATAGGTGCAAAACCAGAGATGTGTCCCAAGGCAGAATTGAGGGTTTGGAGAGGGGGGAAGGAAGACTGGAGGAGGTGAGGTAAAGGCCCAGGGTCATACGGGGTGGAAGAAGCCTGCATTTGGTGGCTCCAGCTGATTCCCCTGGGCTTGGGGAATGTGACAGGCGCCGGGTAGAGGCATGTCAGGAGCCTCTCACAGTCTGGCTGCCCCCAGGATCTGTTGGAGCAAAGAATTCCTGGTGGCTCCCGGGCTGGGAGGAGGAGTTTGCAGCAGGCCCTGGCTTGCAGAGACAGAGAAAACCTGAGAGGGGCGTGGTCTAGTGGTTCTCGGCAGGCCAGGCAGGCGGTAGAAGGGGTAGGGCCTGGGCACTGGCCATGTGCCCCCTTCTCCTCAGTCTTAGGCCAGCCCCATGTGTGCTGGGCCTCTCTGGCCCCCAAAAAAGTGGGAGCATCAGGCTGGGGGAGGCACAAACAGGCTGGGGAAGGAACCACTGAGCCTGGGACCCCCAGTCTGAGGAAGGAAGCTAGTGTTCTGCTCTCTCGGCCTGAGGGAGGAGTACACATCCTGATGGGTCAAGCTAATGGGCCAAGCAGGACAGGGAAGGTGGTCTCGGGGTGGGAGATTCCCAGGGAGCCTCATGATCTAAGGGAGGTAATCTGGATGGCAAGCTCCCGACCGTGTCATTTGGCCTGTTATTCATCAATGCCTAGTGGGGAAGGTAAGACGGTGGCCACAGGCCTGAGTAGAATCTCCTCATTCTGGCTAAGGATCTTCCTTACAGGGGCTGGAGGGTGACACCGTGGTAAAATGTGATGCTCTTCAAGGCTGACCCACGTGGGAAGGTTCCAAGTTCACATCCAAAGACCTGCCAGGCACATGCATTCCTGTGATCCAGGGCTGGCTGAGGCTAGGGGTGGATCGCGGCAGCAAGACCCTGTTTATTTCTCTCTCTGCCCAAATTAATGAATAAACTAAAACAAAATTTTTTTAAAAAAGGAATCTGTGGAAATTCTGATTTGGAGGGGAAAAAAACAGCTCTTTCTTAGATCTGACCCAACATTCAACCGAAATTTTCAAAGGGACCACTCCGACAGCACGGAGAGGCATGCGCTCCACATGTATTTCACAGAACGCGGCGCCCTCCCCCGGAATGAAGTCATCTCTCCGTTTTCAGGTCGGAGAAGCAGCCTGCTCGCTGCACTGCCAGGCGCTGAATCAGAATGTCTGGTGTTTGGAGACGCTTGGGACCAACTCCGCTCCCCTTCCTGGGCTGGCCAGATGTGGCCCCAAGATGGCAGTGGGGCTAAGAGCTTAGCGTCATTCAACTGTGGAGCTGCTTGGAAAGGGCTGTTAAGTGCATCCAGTCTAATGGGGCAGGGGGGACAGTCCTGAATTCAGGGAGCCTCCAGTCTGATAGGAGAGAGAGTCTATTTAACAACCCTCCCATAACTGCCCCTCCCAGCACATAGAGGACTTAGCAAGAGAAATTACCTGTGCTTCAGAGAGATCTGCAGCTTGCCCAAGGTCACAAAGCAGGTAGCAGCAGACCCAGACCTTAGGCTCCCCAGAGCCGTTTTCTGGCCCATGCTGTGATCCCTGGCCCCTCTTCCCTCCCTGAGGCTGGAGTCACTCTCAGAGCATGGGAGCAGAAGGACCAGTGGGGACATCAAGGGAAAAGCCACCTGGGGCCCCCTTGGCTAGCCGCTAGTCTTCTGTGGCAGAGCTGGGTTAGCAGGCCAGGCCACGTCTGGGAGCCAAAGGATGTGCCAGGGAAGCTGGGGACAGGAGCTCCAGCTAGAGCGCAGGAAGGGAAGCAGGCAAGGCTCAGGGAACAGAGAAAATCAAGTTACAACAAAATTATCAGGTTTCTGTGGCCATTCAGCCTTCTCTGACCACTCGCCAGGAAAATATTCCCTGAAAATAGGAGATGGGGAGCCAGAAAAAGGAGCAGGAAAGCGGAAGGGGTAGGAGAAGAGAGAGCTAGAGAGAAGAGATCTGTTCCGCACCCCTCCACACATGCACACACATGTGCTCACACACAGGGAAGCTGGTCAGTGTATTTCCATTATGTGTAAGTCCCTAGGTAGCTCCTTCTCGGTTGTTCCCTCTGCCTGCTCCTCTCTGTGGGTACGAAGCTCCTAGTGCATTCTCTGTGTGTGTCCATGTATGACCGTGGAATGCTGCTTGCACACACACACGAGTGTGTCCCTGTGCCCAGGTCTCTGGGTCAGCCTGTCTTCTGTGTGTTTGTCTGTTTTGTTTTGTTTTTTTGCTATAGGGCGTGTGCACTCGCCAGAAAGACAGAGACAGAGAGACAGAAAGCGAGAAATCACCCCCCAGGGAAGATGGCCATGCCACAATCCCTTCTCCTCCGTTCTCCTCATGAGATCTTGGGCACGCACGCACACTCGCCCAGCATGAGTTTTTAAGCCATCGGGTCCGGGACTTGACCCGCGGTCGACTACATGGGAGTCCAGTGACATAGCCATTATGCTAACTGCTGGTCCCCCTGAGGCTTTCGTATTTTCAGGTCTGAGGTGGAAGGGCTTTTTATTCCCTGTGTTTACCAGTGCCAGTGGGTCAGGAAAGAGGAAAGGGGAGGCATGGAGAGGAGGCCACTTCTCCTTTGCCAAGTTTTTTCATCCTGGGAGAGGAGGGACAGCAGCCACCCAAGGACTCACTGACGGAATGTCTCCCTGGCTCCCCAGGTCCAACAGCCTTGGTGCTTAGCCATGTGCTCAAGGGGAGGAGTGGGGAGAGACTAGAACTGAAAGGGACTCCTCCTTTTTACTCTCCCTGGAGTAAGAGAAGCAGGGAGAGTGATGGGTAAAATGGGAGATAGAAAAGAGAAACACTTTGGGACTTTGGGATTAGTGACTTATTCTTTTTCTTTCTTTCCTTTTTTTTTTTTTTTTTTTTAAGATGTTTGCTATAGGGCAAGTGGGCTTTCTGGAAAGACAGTGAGAGACAGAGAAAGCAAGCAAGTGAGAAATTACCCTTGAGGGGAATGGCCACACCACAATCCTTTCTCCTCTGTTCTCCCCTTGGGATTTGGGGCATGCATCCAGAATGATTTTCAAGTCAATAGGTCTGGGACTCAAACCATGGAGTCAGCCATGTGGGACCCAGTGCCTTAACTACCACGTCACCTGCTGGCCTGACTTTTTCTTTTTAACCACAATTGTTAAAACATCACTCTCCTTCTGGGACAGGAGTAAAGGAGGACTCTAACCCCTTGAAAACCAGCTCTTCTGTGGGCAGTATAGAGGCTCTTTGTAGAGACCTGAGGCCTCTCCGCACACTTGTCTCAGCCCCTGCCTCCCAGTTGCTACGTCTAGTCCTTGTTCCTGCCTTCTCCCAGGCCAAAGGAGCCTTGGCAAAGAAAGGGTTATCTCAGGTACATGGAGGTGGGGACATCTGTAGAATCCTTCTTGGGTGAAGAGGCTTCAGTGCCCCCAGGACAGAAGCTGAGAGATTTGCCACTGCTACAGTGGGAGGGATGGAGAAGTGGGAGGGATGGAGAAGCAAAATTGGACCCCACTGGGGAGGAGAGAGCGGCTTTCTCAGCTCCATGGAGAAAAGGAGTCATTGTCACCTTCTCTGGCTTTCCCTCACCCTAGTCACATCCCTTATAAGTTCTGGGGGAGTCCTTGATCTCCACGGCCCCGTCTACACAGGCCTCAGCTACCCGGATAACATTCCATTGATTCTGGATACAATCCCAGAGGCAAGCCCAGACATCCATACTCAAATGAGCTTCAGAGCTGAGTAATCAGCTGCTAGGGATGTGCAGACATTTTGTCGGGGAACCACCAGCTCCCTGCCCCCACCTTGCACAGCCGATTTGGGGGTGGAGGAGGGGCGCCTGTCACTCCTGTCTTCCCACCCCCTTCCCAGCACCGCATTCTCTGTCTTCCCACCTGCAAGTAATTTGGCCAATGGGAGGGCTGTTAAGATTGCAGTGTAGAATCCCTCCAGATCTGCGTGCATTTGGGGAGGAGGGGGCTACCTCCTCCCCGCCCCCCAGACCCCTTGTGCCCTTTTCCTCTTCACGGCAGCAAATTACTTATAATTATCTCACATTGAAAGTCTTCAGGAGCTGCCCCCAAAATTGCTTTAATTGAATTAATTGAATCCCATTTTGTTGGGGGAGAGGATAAGGGACATGTCTTAAAATAGCATATGGGGAGAGGAAAGGTGAGCCGCCCAGAGAGCGGGGAAGCCCCAGATCAACTTCCCAGTGGCCAGGACCCTCGTAGGTGACAGCACGTGGCCTGGGCATTCTCCAGACTCACTTTCCAGGGATTGGCTGAACCCAAATGCACAGTGATGCTGCCCCTTTGGCATGAGGGACCCCGCTTGTGTCCTCTGCTCAGTCGGTGGTGCCCAGGGATGTGAGTTCTCTCCAGCCCGTTTTTCTCCCCACCCTCAGGAGGCAGGTCTGCCAGAGGCAAGAGGTGAATGGATGGTAGTATGAACTCACCCTCACCATGACCCCTCCCCTCCCCGATAATCGTCACAGCAGCTATAAATGCCATTTATTAAGTGCTTACGATGTTCCAGGCACCGTGTCAAGCATGTTACAAGCACTATCTCATTTTGTCATCACAACCACACTGCAAAGCAAGTCCTATTAGTAGTCCCGTCTTAAGGGGGAAAAAAACAAGGTTCCAAGAGAGGTTGAGTAACTTGGCAAAAGTCACACAGCTAGCAGGTGGCAGAGCTGGAACTCTGCAGAGACCAAATCTGTTTTTATCTACTCAGTCTTGTCTCCTCTGCCCTTATGGACCCATTTCTTCCTCGTGGGACTTCCTCATGGGTAAAAAAACACAGGGGTCCCTTGTACAGCCTGGGATGGCTTGAAGGAAGGGAATGGGGCACCTTCTGCGTGGGGTTGGGAGAAGAGGGGCGCCAGGCCCATCGCCAGGAGCCCAGGGGAAACTGGACCAGCTTCCAAGTGGGAAAGAGATTCCCATTTCCCCTGAAAAAGGAAGACAGGGTAAGGAAGGGGGGTACTGTCAGCCCAGCTGGCCTCTGGCTGGGAGAGTAATTACACTCCTTCTGCTACTTAACTTTACAACCCGGGCTGTTGTTTTAACGATGGGACTCTTGTTGGGCTGTCCAATTAATCTCGCCTTTGGAGGCTTTCCGAGATGGGGCGGTAGATCTTATCTCGGGTCTGTGGAAAGAGGAGTGTGCAACCTGTAGTGGGAGGAACAGCTGCCTGGAAGGCCTGTGGCCTCAGAGAAGACCCAGAGGAGGAACCTGGGGCCAGGACACTGAAAACAGCGGAGGTGGGACCTGGGGGCAAGGAAAGAGATGGAGGCCAAGAGGGAGAGGAAGACTCCTGTTGGTCCTCCCATTCCTCATGGCTCCAGGACCCTGGCTTTGGCTCACCCTGTTCCATTTGCCATTCCTAAAAGAATCCTCTATGTGTGTTTCGGAATGGCCACTGTTGGCCACTGACTCAGAGCAGGCTGAGGACCAGAGATTGATCCAGGAGGGACTGACTGCAGGTGTCCACTGGCTTCGCACTGTCTCTGTGCTACGTATGAACCCAATTTAGGCTTCTTTGGGCAACCGGGATTGGCTAGAATGCCTTAGTGGGCTTTTCAGATTGGGGCAAGCCCCGAATTTGCAAGGCCTAGCGACAGGTTTAGTCAGTAAAGGGGAATCATGACTGGGGAGTTTTTGGTCTGGAATTGAAGGCTCCTCCTCCAACCCCTTGGGCCAGGCTGCTCTGGATTCCCTGAATTATTCCACAGCCCCTGTCCTCATCTCCTCTCCTGTCCCTCTCCTAATCGTGGGGTGTCCTATGTGGGATGGGGTGGGGTGTATGTGTGGGGGTGGCATGATGAATTACCACTGGGTCCCACTGCTCCCTGAGCTGCCCACCCTTCTGTCCAGCCACTGACCACACTGGCTGTGGATTGGAGTCCCTGGCCAATGCCCACACTGCCCTCTGTGCACTTGACACATACGCGTCTGATCATTTGGCTCCTCAGTCACCTTGGTATCCCGAAGGTCTGACACAGAGCAGAGGCTCTACAACTGTTTGTTGGAAGAACTGCAGTTCCTTCTGGTATTTTCATTCTTCCCCTTCTTCCCTATGGTGGGCTGAGGCCATTCACCCTTAAGCAGCACAATTCTCCCAGTGGGCGTGGCCTGACTCCATGGGCGTGGCCTCTCCCCAAATGGGCCTCTCCCTGGACTGAAAGTGGGATGCAAGGGCTGTGAGGCGCAGGCTTTCTCCAGTACCGGGCCAGGAGAGAATTTGCCTGTGAGGAGCATTCTGATCTTGGTCACCCCCGGCACAAGCATCTTCCGGTTTCACATTGGAGCATCAGAAGCTATGGACAACATTCCAGAACTAGAACCACAGAGCTAATGGTAGAGGCAAAACTAGAACCCAGTGCCTCTGACACCCAGTTCAGTGTAGACAAGTCAGATGGGAGAGAAGACACGAGCCATCGGCCCCACCCTTGAGAAGTCAGGAAAGCAGCACACCTCACAGCCGGGGCCCAGGTTTTTGTACACATTTTAATCTCTGGATGCTTTTGGGATGAGGGACAGTGTGAGTTTGGGGGCTGCTGGTCAGATTGGTTACAAATCTGAGCAGTTCCTATGGACAGAGACAGCTGTGAGGAGCAAAACTGCCTGACATACCCCACCTGTTCAGGGTGGCTCGCTCTGCACACAGACTTCAAAGAACCTCTTTGTCCTCGTAACCGTAAGGGGTTCCCAAAACTGTGTACAAGTGGGTTAGTCCGGCATTTGAGATGGGGAACAGGACAGGTTCTTAATAAATACACATAGAATTATGTGGATAGCTGGACCCATACTACTCAAAGCGGGTACCTGTGGGAAAGCGGGCTTTTCTAGGAGAGCACGAATTGTCTATAGACACACACACTCCTCATTTCGTGGGCTCCCCGCCAAGTCACAGGATGGCAAGTAGGTGTATCAGTTACAGGAGTGATGGCCGACCACAATTTGAGGGTCCGGATGTCCACTTCTCACCAATGGGTTGGGCAGGGCCCGTGGCACAGGAGAGGAAACTCTCAAAGCTTCGTGCCCATTTAGACCTCAGACTGTAGTGAAGCTGCAGCCCTCTCAAGGGAGCAGAGGCGGTAAGACCAAGGGTCCTGGGGTCTAAAGTCCAACCAATGACTGTCTCTCACTCCAGAACTTTGTCCAGCTGGAGGAAGGTAGCCAGCGCTCCATAGTGGTTAAGGCCCAAGTCTTGGGCTGAGCTATTTGGGTTAGGGTGACAAGGCTCCACCCTATCCCTTTTTCTCCTATAGCTTCTTGTCCTTCTGAGAAGACCATCTGGAGCTGGTTTTCTCCTCCCTGCCCAGAAGGGTTGCAGGTGGGCTGGGTGCTGGGCTTTGCAGGAGGGCTGGGGGCCTGGCCCGCCCTTCTCCAGACTCACATCATCTGAGGCGGAGCCAGGACATCTGGGGAGTGATGCTGATACCAGGCTCCAAAGCTGTTGCCATAGCCACCGGTGGGCAGGGCCCCTGCCTTGGACAGATCCCAGAGGGATGGAAGGGGTGGGGAACAGGGGGACAGGGAGGGGGGCCTCCCAGGGAAGTCCCCATCCTGTCCCCCAGAGTTCTGCTTCAGAAGCTTCTTGTATTTGGAGCGTTTGTTCTGAAACCAGATCTTTACCTTTGGGGAGAAAAGAGGGAAGAAAGGAAGATCAGGAAGAATGTCTGTGTGGAAGGGGTGGAGAGAGGGACAGGGAGGAGACCCTGGGGGAAGAGCAGAGGTTGGGGACATTTGCTCCAGTCCATCATAGCCAATCCCCTGAGCTCTGCTCTGAGCTGGTATCCGGCCCTCCCTGCCTGGTATACCATCCTTTACTTGACACCCCCCACCACCACCTTTTAACAGCCCCCCCCCCCCCTCCTCCTGGAAGTTCGGGCATGGACACAC